>NC_090803.1:63782409-64091727 GCF_036512215.1 Solanum lycopersicum | reverse complement strand
CAACTCCCATAGGCACCACAAAGGCTATGTGTATCACAATAATCCGCTGGTAAATTGTAGTAAATATGCCATCTCTTTGTCCATTCCACCCACTTCAAATGTTGTATATAACCATTGCTAGTCAGGACTAGTCTTGCTAAGTCCGAGCTGTTAATGAGTGAAAAGCTATAGTAAACCTCATCGTCATTGAAAATAAATTTATAAAAGCAGCATTCTCGTAGTGGTATGGGTGCTCCACTCCATCGCAAACCATTCCATGGTCCTATACGAGCGGTTACATTTGTACCACTCTTGGTTAGGGCTTGTGGATATCCAGTAGGATCAATGTTACGAGTGAATTCCCCTGGAGCTGGATCATTATCGTTCTTCCATGATGAAAGGTAAACCTCATGGCCAGTTTTGAAATTCTTGCCAAGCTTCATATCAGGCAAGTGCGTATCGGTTGGAAAATGGAAGCTCTGCCACAGGGAATTTTCTGGATTGTCATCATTTGCATCCTTTACAACAAGATTACCAGAATCTAAAAGCAGTGCAACTGGATTTTGGACTGATCTCAGGTGTTCGTGGACCATATAGTTTCATTCTTGTCGTTAAGAAGAGCAAGTATTCCCGGCCGGCTGACCTTCAAAACAACTGAAGATGTATTGTTGAGCGGGTTTTCTCTATTGGCAACCCATACAACTGTTTGGACATGAGGAAGAATTTGCTTGTACCATATCCCAATATATCGATTTGAGGAACCGCTGGGGCTGAAGAATCCCAGCTCAAAGGTTCCACCGGATGAAACAATAGTTTCACCATCTATGATGAATTGATTTGTACTGATTAAATCTGTGGTTGTAGTAGAAATAATATTGTGTATACAAGAGCAGAAAACCAGCAGAAGAAGTATGAAGAAACTAGTAGCTTCCATAGATGATGCCATGCCTTTTTAATTCTGGAAAGTGGCAAATACATTTCTGAAATTTGTATTTTAAAAAATCGTGTTTTATTCTGTTTGAATAGTGTTAGCAATGGCGGCTGCAGACAGGAATTAGAAGTTTGTAAGGTTTTTAACATCTCTTTGACTAAGTTTCCACCGCGCAACTCCGTTCCCATTTCACACCTTAAAGCAGCTAATGGAAATTTGAAGTCCGAATTTTCATTTCATGGGTTTTAGGTCATTATTTTTTTTTTTAATTGTACGTTTAAATAAATTTATAATATTATTTAATTTGACATATCCATAGAAAATTATAGGTGTATTTTATTAAACTAATTTTATTAATGGTGTTGTTAAAGTCTATATTTGACTATTAGTATTTTATTTAGTTATTTAATTTAACTTAAAAGATCATGTAACTTTTTTGCCATATTTGTCACTTGAAAAACTTGAGACGCTGTTTGTTGAAACACGTTGAAAAAAACATAGAAACTTTTTATACTGCTAAGGGGAAGGTAGTTATTTATATATTAAATTAAAAATTAGAATAGTTAGTATTCTGTTTGTTAGTTGTTTTATACATGTGAATAAAATGTATAGTATGAGTTTATTTGTTAATCTTTATATTATTTTATATATTTTATTTTCTTGATCGATGCAATTAGTTCACAACTGGATAAAACAAGAGCCAAGAAGAAAACACAAATTGCCGTACGCTGTTGATGAGTATAATATATAGGTGATCAATGAAGAGTATGATGAAATGAATAATATTTTTTTATGTTTATTCAGAAGTTTCAAATATGAGCACTAGATATGATATAGAGAACTTTCTCCGTAAACAAGTCTTACACGTGCGAAATTGCACGATTAATACGAATTCCAAATATTGAATTACATTACTTGAATTTTCTATCCCAAGTTCCTACATAAGACTTCCATTATCTTTTTGAATTGTCTTAAATCATAATCCATCATTTAATTGCTAACGTTGTAATTTACATTAAATACATCTATAATATGATTCATTTATAAATATACTACTTTATATTTTAAAATCATACACTTAACCTCTTTATACTATGAAGTTTTTTCACAAGTACTAGTTTGAATAGAATTTTCATTTTACACGAGCATTTAAAAGACAAATTAAAATAGCAAACAGAAAGTTCCTACATATATTTACTTTCATGAATTTAATAGAGAGAAAATATAGTTTTGTTATCCGCTTGAAATCTTTATGATATATTTTTTCATTTCTAACATGTAAGCTAGTCTCTTTTTTTCTAGAAAAAAAAAACATTAAATATGTATGAATTTCTCATTTTATCACTTTTAAGTTTGAAGTTGAAGCAAGTAATTGATAAAATTCTAAAACAACATTAGTTTGTAAACAATAAATCCAAATAATGATCCATAAAATTGATAATAAATGAAGAAGCCAATAACTTGATTATGTTAATGAATAAATCGGACCAATGAAGAAGTCAATAACTTGATTATATTAATCAATAAATCGAATCAATGGTCTAAGTTATTGAATATAATATTGAAATGTCAAGTTATTGCAAGTTATTGACTTCTTCATTTAATAGTCTACAAAAATATATTCAATCTAATTTGTTTATGTTTAGACGGGTTATTGACTTCTTCATTTATTAGCTCAATTCACGAAGAAAAACAAGAAGCAAGAGAACTAATTAAATTATGAATTCTGATAGATGTTTGGATTTTTTGATCCAACAACACATTGCTTGCAGTATAATACTCCCTTCGCCCAGAATTGTTTGTCATGGTTTCTATTTTAAGAGTCAAACTATAAAAAACTGATTAACATTTTAAGATGTATTTTTTCATCATATTAATAGGCAAAAAATTGTAATTTATAGTATTTTTCATGTAGTTTTGGAATACCTAATTTTTTGTTAAAATATCAAATTAATGTGATCTAATTTACCTTTAAAAATTAGTCAAATTAAATTTCGATAATCGCAACATGACAAATAATTTCGGACAGAGAGAGTATTAACCATTGGAACATTGTCCCCGTTCCCCTTCTTTCCCATGGGGGTTCTTCATTATCTCAAATTTCAAACAACATAGAACATTTTGATTAAAATTTGATAACTTAATTAAGTCTTCAATATAAGTAATTAAACTATTTCTAATACAATATTAATAATAAACTGTAAAGTAATTTTTATATGTCTTTTTTATAATCTGATATTTTGACATTATATTCAATATAATTTCATAAATGAAATAGAGATTCACCATCAGTTTAATTAATATATAAAATATTTCACAAAGAATTTAAAATATTAAAAAGTTATAGAGAACTCAAGAATACTACTGAATAGAACTGTCAATATGGGCTAAGCCCGTTGGGCGACTTGGCCTAATCCGGGATTTAATAGGGGTGGGCTAAAATTTTTAGAACCCGTTTAAGAAAAAAGTTTTTTAACTCCGCCTGAATAATCTGCTAATTTGTGGGGTTTGGGAAATATCGGTATGACCGGCTCATGGGACAATAAAAATTAATTAAAAAATATAATATAATATTAAAATTTAAAATTAAAAAGAGTTCAAACTCAAAATAATTACGTTAATATTTCTATTTAGATATTTCTACTTTTGTTGATAAAAAACTTAATAAATATAATATTAGATAATTTTATTTATGGATTTGATTAACAAGTAGTAATATTAACATCATTTAATATTGTTTTGTCGATATTTATGATAATATTTTTAAATTATAATTTATAATTTAATTTAATAATTATAAAAAAAATATAATTCTTAATAAGTGGGCTGACCCGACAAGCCTGTAGCCCACATACTTGTAGGTTGCACTGATTATTTTTCTGGCCCAATCAAACATGGGCTAGCCCGACCTGACCCATAAAATGTTAAAACATATATGAATTAGCCCGAATTGAATGGATTGATCCATATTAACAGCTATAATATTTGAGTATAGTTCCAAATAGGGTAAATGAAGAACTTCTAAAAATGAGTTATTAAATCCTTCTATATCTGCCTACAAATAAGGATAATCATTTAAGTTATAACAAGTAAATAAGCCAAAAGGCGAGTGATAAAAAAATAAAATAAGAGAGAGTGGCTAAAGTGTGAGCACTAGACATCCGAGAGAATGTTTTCGATACATAGAAACTATTTAAGATATACAATAATATCCATATAATACAATTTGATAGAAACTATTTATGATATACAATAATACCCCTATAATACAATTTGATATTTTGGCTTTAGATGTTCATTTTGAATATAGAAAAACTCTGTTTCACACTTCATACCTAAGTTGAACTTTAAAATATTTGTAATCATTCAAATTAACACACATAATTAACAAATAATAATAAATACTCAGAAAAAAAATTGGTCAAAAAACTACAAACAATAAATGTGTGTCTCTCTTGAAAGCAAATAATGTATACTATCATATTTTTTAGTACGCAATGAATTAGGTGAATCATAATATATCAAATTATAGGTAATAAGTGTCCTTTCAAAAGCCACCAATTTTGTATAATTTGAATTTAAAGTAAAACATTATGACCATGTTACGAGAGACTTATTTAAAGCTAAATATGAGAAACTTCGAACGTTCATAATTTTGGCTTTAGATATTCGTGTCGGGTATAGAAAAACTCTATTTCACGTTTCATACCTTATTTGAACTTATACCTATAATTACTCATTTGAACTAACACACATAATTTATTAAATCATAACAAACACCCACAAAAAATTTTGGTCAAAAACCTGCATGCAATCAATGTGTGCCTCTTGTGAAGGCAAACAATGTATACTACAATATCTTTCAATACATAATAAATTAGGTGAGTCATGACACATGAAATTGTAGATCAATGAGTTTTTTTTTTCTCCGAATGTCATCAATTTTGTAGCATTTAATGTTTAAAGTAAACCATAATGACTATTTTACCAGAGACTAGTCTAGTTATAGATAAAAGAAACTTTTAACGTTCATCATTTTGGCTTTAGATGTTTGTTTTGGGTTTAGAAAAATTCTATTTCACGTTCCATACCTAAATTGAACTTATAAATACCTATAATTACCCATTCGAACTAACACACATAACTTACTAAATTATAACAAACTTTTGATCAAAAAACTAGATGCAATCAATGTGCTCTTTTGAAGGCAAACAATTTATACTATCATATCTCATAGTACATAATGAATTAAGTGAGTCATGACATATGAAATCGTAGGTAAATGAGTTTTCTTTAAATGTCACATATTTTGTATCATTTAATGTTTAAAGTATAACATTATGATCATTTAATAAGAGACTAATGTAGTTATAAATTGACAAACTTTGAACGTTCATAATTTTGGCTTTATTTATTTGTTTCGGGTATATAAAAATTGTGTTTCATGGTTACATATCTCATTTGAACTTATAAATACATATAATTACCCATTCAAACTAACACATGTCATTTATTAAATCATAACAAACACGCAAAAAAAATTTGATAAAAAAGTTACATGCAATCAATGTCTGCCTTTCTTGAAAATAAACAATGTATACTATCAATCTTTTATCATGTAATGAATTAGGTGTGCCATGACATATGAAATTGTTGGTCAATGAGTTTTTTTCAAATGCCACCAATTTTGTATCATTTCATGTTTAAGTAAAGCATTATGGTCATCTTATCAGAGACTCATATAGTTGCAAATAAGAGAAACTCCGAATGTTCAAAATATGTTCATTTCAGGTATAGAAAAATTCTATTTCACGGTCAATACCTCATCTGAACTTATAAATACATATAATTACTCAAACTAACACACATAATTCATTAACTCAAAACAAACATCTACAAAAAGTTTGATAAAAAAACTATATGTAATCAATGTGTGTCTCTCCTGAAGGCAAATAATGTATATTACCATATCTTTTATTATGTAATAAGTTAAGTGAGTCATCACATATGAATTGTAGGTCAATAAATTTTCTTTCAAATATCATCAATTTTGTATCATTTAAAACATTATGACCATTTTTTACCGAAGACTAGTGTAGCTGTAAATAAGAGAAATTTCGAAAATTCATAATTTTGATTTTAGATGTAGTTTCGAGTATAGAAAAACACTATTTCAGAGTCCATACCTCATTTGAACTTATAAATACCTATAATTATCCATTCAAACTAACATATATAATTTATTAAATCATAACAAACACCCATAAAAAATTTTGGTCAAAAATCTATATGCAATCAATGTGTGCCTCTGTTGAAGGCAAACAATGTATACTACCATATATTTTAGTACCTAATGAATTAGGTGAACCATGACGTATGAAATTGTAGATCAATGAATTGTCTTTTGAGTGAAAAAGAATAAATATATCTCGAACTATTGTAAATGATATATAAATATACTTTGTCATACTTTTCGGACATTAGTGGCCCTGTTGCCAAAAAATTAGAGGATATATACCTTTTATAGTAACAGACATACACATGTTATAATCTTATTCATCGATCCCACATTTGTTAAATATTGAATCGACGAACAAGATTGCGCCACATGTCCTATTTAGTAATAGTTCAGAAGTATATTTATCTTTTTTTTCTCTTCTTTCAAATGCCAAACACTTTCAAAAGAATTATTAAAAAAACAAATTAACTTTTTAGTACTGACAAAAATACTTCTCCAATAATTTAGAAAAAAAACTTTTCCAAGATCACTTCCCAAAATAAGTAAAATTCATAAAGCTTACCCAAACAGACCATAACCCTCTGTTGAAAATTCCTGGAAAATAATTTCTTACCCTTTCCGCCTCCACTTCTCCATTCATCCGTGCAAGTCCTTTACGAACGATGCTACAAGAGTTGTAGAAGAGGAATGGGGAAAACTGAATATCTGCTGCAATTAGATCTGAATATTGAGGTACGAGTTGTTAATCCCCTGTTTTTTTTTATGGATCTGATTATTGAGGTGCGAGCATTGTAATGCTGATAGGTTTAGAAGTTAAACAATGAAATCTGATATGTTGATGAGTTTGATTGCAGTTGTGGAACTATTCAGGAGAAGCCATGAATTGATGGAATACTCAGCAGACTTTCAGCAAAAAAAACTTTACTTGTAGGAACAGGTAATGTAATCTCCGGTTTACGTAGTAATGTTCGGCAAATAGCATTTTCTGTCATAAATGTTGCTGAGGGTCTATTGGAAACAGTGTACATACACTCTATCCTCGGCAGATTGATATTTGGTTTGAGATGAGTGAAGTTCTGCTTAAATTTTTTTAACAATTTTATACCGTTTTCTGATTATGTTTTAACTAAGAATGGAGTTGCAACGTGAAAAGTTTCAACGATTAGTATGGATTTGTGGTTTCTGATTACACGACAAACTTTGAAATAGCTAATGGTTTTATGAAACATATCTAAGGTGTATTTCAAAGAGCAACCAAAATAGAAATAAAATTCATCTATAAAAGTATCTAAAAACAAATGATTTATAAAACTAAATAAGATATGTATGCCTAATAACGGCTACGTGTACGAGAAGGTTAGAGCTTTGATCTTGATTGAAAAATCTTCTATTTCTCTTGCACTTCACAATCTCTAAAACTAAGATGCCAAAGCTAAACACATTATGGGGAAGATCCTGTCTACTGCATATTCTGGGGAATGTAGCCACCATGTCAGAAAAAGAAAAATAACCAAAAACACCTATTGCGTTAAAAGAAGTGAGATGTTATACAAAGGTAATCTATTTGATATTAGAGATCCTTACTGTATCCCAACTACTTGGCCGATGTGTGCTCCCATCTCCTTTCCTGAAAAAATTCTAGCCAACGCAAAATTTGATATATTTGGATTTATTTCTATATCTAGCAAAACATAGCTTGCTTTAAGGTGTCTGTGGATAATTCGTAGTTGAGAATCTTGATGGACAATGGAGATACAATAAGCTACAAGCAATTGTATTTATGATGTTGAAATGCTTTGGCCAATCAAGTAATTTGCTCTTTGTTTGATCTATAAAAGAAGCTTTCTAATGAATCAGTTATTTTTGTGGACATGGCCTTGACTAGGTCTAGATGTACACATTATGACTAATATAACAAAGTTAGGCACATAATCATAGATCAACATCTTTTCTTACCCTCGAATGCAGCAACATAGAAGTGTCATAAGATTTCTCCGCATAAAAGTCCTTGAGAGTCCTTTCATGAACATTTCTTGTCCCTCTTCCAGTTCTAGGACTCCCTAGTTAATGGAAACAGTATATCAAGAGGACGTAGATTTTGCTGGGAAATGATCTATGTCAGAGCTCCCATAGGCACCACATAAGCTATATGTTGTATTAGGAGGTAAACTGAGGTAAAGCCAACTCTTGGTCTGATTCACGTACATGAGGCTTTGCATATAACCATTGCTAGTCAGGACTAGCCTTGATAAACACCAAACTGTTAATGAAATAAAAACTACAGAAAGTCTCCTCCTTATTGAAAACAAACTGAATTTTATAAATGCTGCTTTGGCTTGATGATGGCGCGTGATCCCCACTCCAATGTAAACCGTTCCATGGTCCTGAGTGACCTAATACACTTGTGCCATGTTTGACGACGGCCTGTCGGTATCCAGATTCCAGTAGGATCAGTGTGTAGAGTGCATTCCCCTGGAGTTGGATCACTGTTGTTCTTCTATGCTGAAAGGTTAACCTCCTTGCCAGTTTGAAAATTCTTGCCGTGCTTCATTTTAGACAAGAACGTATCAGTTGAAATATTGAAGCTCTGCTAGAGGATTTTTTTCTGGGTTGGCATCATTTGCATCCATTAGAGGAAGATTACCAAAATCTAAAAGTAGTGCAACTGGATTTTGGACTGGTCGTGAGGTGTTAGTGGACCATATAATTGCATTCTTGTCATTGAGAAGAGCAAGTATTCCCGGCTTGAAGATGTATTTATGAGTGGTTTTCCTCTGTTGACTTAATGGTCAGCATAGCAAGAATTTGCTTTTACCATATCCCAATATATTGCTTTGAGTAACCTCTGGGACTGAAAATTTCATCTTAAAGGTTCCGCCGGAGGAAACAATAGTTTCACCATTTGTGACGGAGTGATTTGTAGTGACTATATCTGTTGTAGTAGAAATCTTGTGCACAGAAGAGTTGAAAGTCAGTTGAAAAAGTAGGAAGAAACTAGCTTTCATCTATGATGCCTGAGCCTTTGTATTAGGTGTGAATGATCAAGGACAAGTTATCTCGTGTTGACCCCAAGTCTCACATAGAGTAATATCTAAGACAACTTGGCCAGGATTCAGATATTGAGGAAACCCAATTGTCAGACTAATAAATGTGGTTTCTGGTGTCCTTAGTAGCTGTATGCACTTCTTAAAGAAGAGAATAAATTGTCAAAGGTTTATACTATTTCTATGTGATAGTTGGTCACACAAGAACTTTTGAAGTTATATATCGAGGACCATGTCCAACTGCACTCTTACATTTATGCTTTGGAAGTCATCAAACTGCTCATTACAGTGATGAGCTTCTCTGTTGGGAGACAGTGATTTGCAGGAGCAGATTCAAGATTGAATTTTATGAATTTCCACGTATAATTACAAAAACCTCGACTTACTATACAGTCATAACTGAGTTCATCATCAAATATTTATTTATTTAATAGATTTCTCTTTTTTTTAAGACCTTTATTTAATAGATTTTTTATTATATATACATATATATAGGAGCTAGACAAAAGCTACTGGGTTTTCATGAATCCATATATTATATTGTGGATCAACCCCTGGTGATTTGGCACCGAGTTAACTTTGAATTGCACATGGATCAAATTGCATAAACAGTTCTTTTTGAGGGAAAGATCTTCAGTTTTTCCTTACCAACAGTTCTCTTTGAGGGAAAGATCTTCAGTTTTTTCTTACCAACAGTTCTCTTTGAGGGAATGATCTTCAGTTTTTTCTTACTTTTTTATCTGCTTAAAAACCCTTTGTATATGTGGCAGTACAATATCCTTTTTTATGGGTATATACTCCACACTAAATATGATTATTTGAACTCTATAACTTGAGTTTAAGTTTAATATACCGTTAGTCCTTTTTCTTTTATACTATTAGGGTATTTAGAAAGATATCTACTGGTAAGTTTTTCTTAAACACTAATCACTTTCCACATATAACAGTCATTTAATTTATTGTTTACTCCCATTATTTTCTTTACAGTAAGATGGTGAAAGAATCAAAAGCAGACATTGAAATATTCCTACTCTGATTGTCAATCAGAGATCCTAATTTTGACTATTCGGAGAATACCCGTAGAATGCCTCAAAGCTCATCGACAAAGAAGCACGACCAAGATCCGACGGACAGTACCGGACCCACCCTAAAATCACAGCGTACCAAAATGGTGAATACTTCCGATGACAGTGAAAAAAAGAGTTCTGATAAGAAGCTGAAAGAGCTTGAAGTTGGCGTTCCAATAGTGTATGGAAATGTTGCATTTTGGCTTGGTAAGAAGGCGAGCGAGTTCCAGTCTCATAAATGGACTATTTATGTTCGTGGTGCAACTAATGAGGATCTGGGTGTGGTGGTGAAACGTGTTGTTTTTCAATTGCACTCAAGTTTTAACAATCCTACAAGGGTTGTGGACAACCCTCCTTTTGAGTTATCAGAATCTGGATGGGGTGAATTTGAAATTGTGATGACCCTTCATTTCCACACTGATGTTTGCGATAAGCCATTACACTTATATCACCATTTAAAACTATATCCAGAGGATGAATCTGGGGCTCTATCCACTAAAAAACCTGTTGTAGTAGAGTCATATGATGAAATTGTGTTTGCGGAGCCTTCAGAGTCTTTTTTTGCCCGTGTACAGAACAATCCAGCAGTCAATGTGCCTAGACTACCTCCTGGCCTAAATTTGCCTCCTCCTGTACCTATAGAAGATGTTGATCAAAGGAAACGTGGCGACACCAAAGATCATCCTCTAAGTCAATGGTTCACAAATTTCTCTGAAGCAGATGAATTGTTAAAACTTACAGCAGCTCGGCAGCAGGTGCAAGGTCATATCGCAAGATTGAGAAGACAGTTGAGCACGGTAGATGGTCAGCATCAACAATTGAAGCCTGCCTCTGACCTGTGAATGTGTACCATCGTTATATCTACAGTTGTCCATCCAATTTTACTCTGCAGACAGCCCTGATGAAAGTGCTCGTCCAGTTCGTTCTTAAAATTGGGGTTGGGGAAGGGGATTACAATGCGAGGAATCAAACCCTCACCTACAAGATGAAAGCTCACATAGCCAACCAACTGAGCTACTAAGATTTCCCTTCCCGCTTTTCTTCTCCTTTTGCCTTTTTTTCTTCTTTGGTTATCTTTGACAGCATCACAAGAAGAGATGCAATAGATTCATTTCGTAATAGATTGATACTGAGGTTAGTCCATTGATGGTGTTCTGTTACCATAATGAATGTTTTTAAATACTATTTCTGAATGAAAGAAATTCATAATAGCTCAATGAGACGTAATCAAGTGGTATAATTTTTCTTGACATTCATGGCTTATGTTTCTCGAGATTGTCTTTACAACATTCTTTAAACATTTTGAGACTGACCAGAAACTTTTTTGATTCTAGAGGTACTACCTGACCACAAACATTTTGTGACTGACCACAAATTTCTTCCTTTCTAAAATTACCACCCATGTGCACACAAGTCAAAATAGTTGTATTTTTTTTTCACTCTACCGAGGATATATAGATGTGATTGTGAGTTCATTCTGTGATCCTGACTTGTCTGCCTCAAGTACCTCTCTTTCTGGGAAAAATCCTGGTTCTTTAGCTTCTGGCAGTCGACTCCCATGACTGTTACCCAACATCATAATGACAGAAGACATATTTGGCCTATCTTCAGGACATTGTTGCACGCATAATAGACCGACTTGGATTGACCTTAAAACTTGAGAAATATGGCAGGAACCAGCTAGTTGCTCATCAATTAGTTCCAAGGACCTATCTTCCTTGTAAAGCTTCCATGCCTGTTTTGAGATTATAATAAGTTCCATGTATTGTATAGAAAGAAAATGAGTTCTGTATGCCTAATAAAGACTAGTTAACTGTGCCTACATATCCGAGTAGGTTAAGGCTTTGATTTTGATCGAAAAAGCTTCTATTTTTCTTGCAACTCACAGTCTCTAAAACCAAGACGCCAAAGCTAAACACATCAGATTTTACGGAGAACATCCCTTCTACTGCATATTCTGGGGACATGTAGCCTCTGTGCCAGAAAGAAACAGCACACAAATCAAATTAAAGAAACGAGATGTTAAAGGAAAGTAGTACTTTGTTTGATATTAGAGATTCTTACTGTGTTCCAACCACATGGCTTGTGTTTGCTCCCATCTCATTCCCTGCAACACTTCTAGCCAACCCAAAGTCTGATATCTTTGGATTCATTTCCATATCTAGCAAAATATTGCTTGCTTTAAGGTCTCTATGGATAATACGTAGTCGAGAATCTTGATGGAGATACAGTAAGCCACGTGCTATTCCATTTATGATGTCAAAACGCTTTGGCCAATCAAGTAATTTGCTCTTTGTTTGATCTACAGATTAAGCTTTCTAGTGAATTAGCTGTTTTTGTGAACATAATTTTGCCTAGCTGTAGATGTACATGTTATGACTAATATAACAATGTTAAGTGTATTATTATAGCTTGTGTAGTAGGTGAGGAAACCAAACCAAATATGTATGAGTCCAAGCTTTTGTTAGACATGTATTCATAGATCAGCATCTTTTCTTCCCCTTGAATGCAGCAACCAAGAAGTCTCACAAGATTTCGATGCTGAAGCTTGGAAATATAGATAACTTCGTTCTTGAATTCATCAAGTCCTTGCTTGGAAGTCCTTGACAGTCTCTTCACAGCCACTTGCTGTCCCTCTTCCAGGACCCCCTACAAATGGCAACAGTATATCAAGAGAACATAGATTTTACAAAGACAACAATATTGTAGAATGAAGATCATGTCTAATACACTAATTTAAGCAAAAACTGGTTACTGTTTCCACCAAATTTCAGTGTATATACCTTGTAAACTGGTCCAAATCCACCCTCTCCAACCTTGTTGTTCACTGAAAAGTTATCTGTGGCTCTTGTTATTGTCGACAATTGGAATAGTGGAAGCTCAAATTCTTCTTTGAGTTTCAGTTTGTTCTTTTTCCAATTGTACAACAGCAGAATAAGGCCTAGCAGAAACATTGCCATCAATAGTGACAAACTCACTGCGAGTATCTTTGCCATCTTTCTTTTGGAACCTGCCTCAGATACTACAAGCAATTTTCATTATCAGAAACAACAAATCAAGACAGGCCACTATTGTTTGCATTGCATTGGAAGTTTCTTAAACACAAGTTCTTACCTAGTTCTGAAGAAGCCATCCTGATGTAGATGTCCTGCCCTCCAGATATCTTTTTGATGTCAATCAATTCCCCAAACCAAAACAAGCAACCTCTGCCTCCATTCCTTATATCTAGACTCGAATAAGCTGTGCAAGAGCAGTTCCTCGAGCATACTTGCCTACACTTATCGAGGGTCATGGTTGTATTGTACTGAGAGTACTTAGTATCTGGCAACTTAATCCCAGAATATTTCAGAAACACATGTTCCTTGTTGCAATCAAAAGGTTTCCTCCGAACACATCCATTTGACCAATCTCCCTTTTCCCATTGTTGTGGATATTTCTCGACAAACTTTTCTAAACAACTGCAAACAGGGGAATGATCTATGTCACAGCTCCCATAGGCACCACATACACTATACGCATCGCATGTATTAGGAGGTAAACTGAGGTAAAGCCAAGTCTTGGTCTGATTCACCCACATGAGTCCTTGTACATAACCACTGCTAGTCAGTACTAGCCTTGGTAACATCAAACTGTCTATGAAATAATAACTATAGGAAACCTCTTCCTTATTGAAAACATACTGAATTTTATAAATGCTGCTTTGGTTTGGTGGTGGCACGCGATCACCACTCCAACGTAAACCATTCCACGGTCCTGAACTACCCAATACACTTGTGCCACGTTTGACGACAGTCTGTGGATATCCAGTAGGATCAATGTGAAGAGTGATTTCCCCTGGAGTTGGATCACTTTCATTCTTCCATGCTGAAAGGTAAACATCTTGACCCGTTTGAAAATTCTTGCCAAGCTTCATATTAGGCAAGAACGTATCCGTTGGAAAATTGAAGCTCTGCCAGAGGAGTTTATCCGTGTTGTCATCATTTGCATCTTTTACAACAAGATTACCAGAATCTAAAAGCACTGCAACTGGATTTTGGACTGATCGCGACGTGTTTGTGGACCATATAGTTTCATTCTTGTCATTGAGAAGAGCGAGTATCCCCGGCTTGATGACCTTCAAAACAACTGAAGATGTATTGGTGAGTGGTTTCTCTCTATTGGCAACCCATACAACTGTTTGCATAGGAAGAATTTGCTTGTACCATATCCCGATATATCGATTTGAGGAACCACTGAGACTGAAAAATCCCATCTCAAAGGTTCCACCAGATGAAACAATAGTTTCACCATCAGTGATGTTGTGATTTGTAGTGATTACATTTGTTGTAGTAGAAATAATATTGGATATAAAAGAGTAGAAAGACAGTAGAAAAAGTAGGAATAAACTAGCTTCCATTTGTAATTCTTAAGCCTTTAAATGTTTGTGCCTATGAAAGTAAACTACATTCTATTTGATAAAATTTGACTATAACTTCTCTGTTATATATAAATGAAATTAGCCTACATGTCACGGAGTAGGGTACGTTTGGGAAGCTAGCAAACTATGTGTGGGATTTAATACAATAATCGACCTTGCTCTGGTACCAATTGTTAGAAAAGTCCCACCCAAACACTAGCTTATTATGCAATATAATTGAGTAAACCTAATTGTCAGAATAATTAATGTGGCTTAATTAGTCGTACATACCTCTTAAAGAAGAGAAGAAAATGTCAAAGTTTATATACTATAGTATTTTAGTGTAATAGTAGACCACTCAAGGACTTTTGAAGTTATATCGAGGACCATGTCAACCAACCCCACTCTTAAATTCATGCTTTGGAATTCATCAAACTGATCATTACAACGATGAGATTTCACTCATCGGAGATAGTGATTTTCAGAGACGTATTCAACATTAAGGAGTCGTTTGGTAGGAAGTATTAGGAGAAATAATTCAAGTATTATGTGTGGTATTATTTTGTACTATGTTTGGTAGGAATTTTGGGTGTGTATAATCAATCCAATGATTAGCCTTCATGGTATTAGAGGGTGTATAACTAATACCATGGGGTTAACTAGGTAAAGACAAAAATACCTGATCAAATCTTTGTCATTTTGTTTATTTTCTTGATTTTATATTTTATATTTATACTAATAAATTTATTTAAATAAATTAACTTACAAGTTTTATTATTTAGATATAATCTTTTGTTTCTAAAATATGAGTTATTTAATATTTTTATTATAAATAGAAAATATTATAATTCAACTAATATGCTAATGCATGTTGATGTATGAATTTAAGAACAATTCATAAGTCAAACATTGTCTCTTAACGGGAGGTCATTAAACACTACACAAATAGTCTAAAACAAGAGCGCATATATATATATATATATATATATAAAGATATCTCGAGTATAAAATAGTTTAGTTTATTTTGCTATATTTATATTTTATTTTTATTTTATTTTATTTCATGATAAAGATTTTTAAAAAAAAATTATTTATACAAAACAAAGTTCAATAAATTTTCTTTATAAATTATTATAGTTGTGTGATCTTTTGAGATATGAATTCCAATTATTAAGATGACAATTATTTATTCACAAATAATTTATGTGAGAAAATAGTGAACATGACAATAAAAAAAGATTTCTCCTAGCTAGTTAAAAATGCTATAAAAAAATAATATTGTTCGTCAATTATCACCTTAAACCAATTACATGAAATAGAAAATCTCATAATAACTAAAGAATATAATTGGAAAGAATATTTTTTGTAAAGTTATAAACATTACATAAAACTAGATAAAAAATAATAATCAATCACTTGATAAAAATAATTCATGCTATGCATTACCAAATTTTACATTATTAATCTCTATATTACTAATTCTTATATTATTGATCTTAAAAGATTCCTAAATGTTGTGAGATCATATCCTACAAATTACAATAACCTCAAATTAATAATAATGATAACTGGGTTAATCAAGATGTGGCCTCAATTAGACATGCATGACCAAGATACATAATTTTTCGTGCGACTCTATTCTTAATTTTCACGCACTTTGAGGAGTAGTGATTTGACAATTAAGATGAAGGGAATTAATGGAATCTAATGATATTCTAGCCTTAGAAGAAGTCGTTTCTCTCTATTAAAATGAGTTAAGTTAGAAATATTATGTTTAATTTCAAGCGTTTTGATTCGACAAAAAATTACTATATATAATATATGTATATCTAAGGTGATATATTTATTTGAATTTTCTAAATACAAAATTAAAAATTGACTTAGTGATTCAGTTGGTTCAACATTTATCTAGAGGTTTCATCATTTACTAGGTGTTCAACATTTACCTTAAGGTTCATGTTTAAAATTTGAGTCATTGCGCGCAAAGCTAGCTCAGATATGATGATTATGTTCTTTCCGTTCACTCTTACTTGTTACATTTGATTTGACACATTCATTAAGAAAATAATTAATGATATAAATATTTTGTCAAATTATTCTTAAAATGATTTGAAAAATAAGTATTTAATGCTGAGAATAAAATTTAGAGAAAAATTATTATCTTTTCTTGATATGTTAAAAAACAAATAAAAATAATAATAATTTTTTTGGAATAAATAAAAAAAAATGAATGGATGAAGTATATGATTGAAGTGTATATAAGAAGTAGACATGTGTGTTTGGTATTTTTGTTCTTCAAATTTTAACCACTTTAAGCCTTCAAAATACGACTCAACGTCCAAATTTACTTCAAACAAACTCAGCTCTATAACATCAGTAGTATATATCATAAAGAATGAACTTCAATCACCAATTTATTAAAATAACAATAAATTTAAGAAATTCATTTAGCATCCTTTTAACTTTTTCCCGTGTAAATATGGATTTCAATCATACAGGACTCTAACTAAAAAGGAGGTCAAAATTGGCTAAGTTTTAGTTATGTGTCTAAAATTTTGTACCAGTAAGTGCAGGTAAAAAATGACAAAAATTACCGTCATATATGCTTTAAACTTCTTCTTTTTTTTGGGCCAAATTAATTTTTTTTTTATTCTTCACATTTCAATACTCAAACGCACGATCAACGCCTAAATCTACTTTAAGTAAACTTGAATTTTAAACATAAATTTCATATACTATGATGAATCAACCCCAATCATTGATTTATCAAAATAACAACTATAACATATCCATTGTA
The DNA here is from genome assembly GCF_036512215.1 of Solanum lycopersicum. Lineage (NCBI taxonomy): Eukaryota > Viridiplantae > Streptophyta > Magnoliopsida > Solanales > Solanaceae > Solanum > Solanum lycopersicum. The sequence continues at coordinate 64,074,274 of NC_090803.1, read as the reverse complement.
ATAATATACTATTGTGGGAGTGGAAGTTTAATTTATGTCTAAAACTATCCATTTGCATCTGTATAATCTCCTTTGTAATGATATACACTATTACAGAAATAGAATTATCATAATAATATGATTGAGCTTATAACTCTCTCACTTTTTCCCTTCTCTTTGTTCTCTATGATTCTATTAAGGTCCATCATATATCTCTAACAAGTTAATTAATCATTATTTTGAGCACTATATGGTTGCTTCGTCGATATATGGAATATTTCTTATGTATTTTGAGATATTTATCGGGGTTATCGCCTTTTTAAGGCGAGTGATTTTGAATTTTTGACTTTTTTATAAATAAAATTTTAAATTTAACAAGCTTTAACTTTTAATGACCTTAAAGGTTTGTGCAGGGCGAGTATCAAATGTTCAAAATCATCCCATTTTCATAATTATTGAATATATTTTCTAGATATATGCTATTATTATCTATACTTAGAACATATTATGTATCTTACCACTAATTTTTTTTGCTACTGGATACACTAAAATAGGGAGAGAGCTAAGCGAGATTCATTATGTATTCCAGATACATGTGAACAACAATATATACTTATTGTATATGTATGTATCTGATGTAATTAGCATGTAAGGCATCAAAATCTAGAAAGGTACGTAATATTATAAACTAAAATGTATCTAAATAATTAACTCGTAAACTAGAGGAATTTACGTAAATTTTTACCATCATAAATAAAGTGTTACGCCCATTCAAAGAAGAACAAAATAACATAACAATAATAATATACTTTATCTGTCTTATTTTATGTGATATTTTTTATTTTTTGAGAGTCAAACAGTTTAATTTTGACTGGACAGTTGCGTATTGAATTTTGAAATAAAATTTATATATTTGTAAACTACGTAAAGAGAACTATAAGTTACAATAATTGATAATTCAAAATATTAAAAGAAAACTTACTATTAAAAATAGACTTGTTTGAATCTCGAAATGCTAAAAGTGTCACGTTTGGAATGGAGGGAGTAATAATAAATGGAACCACATCACATACTATGATCAATTTTTCCTTCACCTCTTTCTTAGGTAATTGATCTTAGCTTAAATAATGTTTTCACTGGACACTGTTAAGACTGATAAATTATTTTGTCAAGTAGTAGTTTCAAAAACCAAATTGACGTGTAAACACTTCAAGATTCCTTCTAAAACCACCATGTTTTTTTTTTCTTTAGAACAAATTTATTACTTATTAAAATAAAATAATTTAGCAGCCTTCATTTTCAGGTCATTGGATATGACAGATCTCACCAATTTCTTTATCTTACTCGTGTCACCATCTTTTGTTTCAATATATTCCCATGTGGTCAAATATATATAATTATCTTTTAGCCTCGTCAAATTTGTTAGCCAGATCTCAACCAATTTCTTTATCTTACTCCTGTCATCATCTTTTGTTTCAATATATTTCTATGTGGTCGAATATATATAATTATCTTTTAGCATCGTCAAATTTGTTAGCTTTGACCATATAATTTTGTTTTTTATTATATTTAAATTTGTATTGGAGTTATAATTAAATTTGAATCGTCGTATTCGGAGGTAACACTCCTAATAGTATTTTTTCCATATTCTAATTCAAATTTTGTGACCTCTTAGTAAGAGTAAAACTATCCTATGACTGTACTACAACCAACCTATGTTGATGCTTTGACTATATAGTTATTTTTAAATGAATGTCCATATTTGCACTATATATGATCTAGAGCATGTTTAGATTCCAATTGTTAATTAACGGGGTCCAACATTGTTTTCCCAACTAGCGTTTACTTGATTGGCGGTATATGTATTTCTCAGTAATTTCATGGAAGATCATACGTTCATATCATAAAAATCAATTTTCCTAAAATGTGAAATTTGAAAATAAAATTTATCACTATATATACTACATGTAAAATAACATGATAGCATAAAAAGTTGTCTACGCACCATATTACTTTAAACTCTTCTTGTATGTAAATTGAAAGTTTGCAAGACGGTGTATATGGCAAAATTTTTGAACACCATATGAAGGCGTTTGTACATAAAAAATTATAGTTGAAAAGAAAGTTAGAAAATTAATATTTGAAAGTTGAATTTGTGTTTGAACAGAAAGTTAACTTGAAAAAACAAAAAAAAAAGTATATACGTTGTGAGTACATTTCACTTTAAAATTTCGTTAAAGCAGGTTCATTAAATATCAATAATGTGATTCACTTTTATTTTTAATTCGTTTAAAAAAAATGATATATTTTTATATTAAATAACGATTTACCTTTAATATAATGATTTATAGATCCACAAACATGTAAACTCTCATAAGTTTTAAAAGTCTTTTCTTAAAAAAACTCTTTGTCAAGTCAAAGTATATCATATGAATTGAAACACAGCGCAAAGGAGATTAAACCACGCCGACACCATTGATTAGTTCAAGCAATTATAATAGGTTGTCAATGCGGGCTGTCTCTTTGTTTATTTTTTTTAAAAAAAAATTGTTTGCGCAAGGACTACGAAACTTAGCAACGTCACACATTCTACCGTGTAGTACAGAGCACGTATGGGCCAGTCAATAGCTAGTTGCATAATGCAACAAAACTTTGTGACCAAAAGTCAGGCCATGGTGGCTTAGCTTTGTGAGTTGTGAGGACTAAGGAATACTTCCAAATTTAGGCAAAGATGTCTTATTACTCATGTCACATCACGATTAAGAAATTTCCCTCTTCTTTCCGTCAACAAGAGGCACTAAGAAACTTCACATAAAAAGTTTTATGTAAATATCAAAAGGAATAATATATAGGGGACCAAATTTTGAAAGGGGCTTAAGCATCAAACACATTGATGGAATCTAAATGGTTCATACTTTTCTTATTGTCTTTCTACTGTTTTATACAGAAGATTAGTTCTGCTACGACAAATGTAATCAATACTAATCAGTTCGTAATAGATGGTGAAACTATTGTTTCATCTGGTGGAACGTTTGAGCTGGGATTTTTCAGCCCGAATGGTTCCACAACGCGATATATTGGGATATGGTACAAGCAAATTCTACCTTATGTGCAAACCATTGTATGGGTTGCAAACAGAGAGAAACCACTCACCAATACATCTTCAGTCGTTTTGAAGGTCAACAAGCCGGGAATACTTGCTCTTCTTGATGAAAAAAATGAAACTATATGGTCCACGAACACCTCACGATCAGTCCAGAATCCAGTTGCAGTGCTGTTGGATTCTGGTAATCTTGTTGTGAAAGATGCAAATGATGACAATCCAGAAAATTTCCTATGGCAGAGTTTCAATTTTCCAACGGATACTCTCTTGCCTGATATGAAACTCGGAAAGAATTTTAAGAGTGGTGTTGAAGCATACCTTTTAGCATGGAAGAACGATAACGATCCAACTCCAGGGGAATACACTCTCCTCATTGATCCTACTGGATATCCACAAGGCGTCATTAGACGTGGAGCAAGGGTATCAGCTCGAGCAGGACCATGGAATGGTTTACGGTGGAGTGGAGCACCTGCACCACTACAAACACAAAGCAGCATATATACATTTCAATTTGTTTTCAATGAAGAGGAGGTTTACTATAGTTTTTCTCTCATTAACAACTCGGTGTTAACAAGGCTAGTCCTGACTAACAATGGTTATATACAACGTTTGACGTGGGTGGATAGGACAAAGAGTTGGCATCTTTACCTCAATATTCCTCTGGATACTTGTGATACATATAGCTTATGTGGTGCCTATGGAAGCTGTGTCATAGATAGTTCTCCTGTTTGTGGATGTTTGGACAAGTTTGAACCTAAATATCAACAAAATTGGCAAACGGGAGATTGGTCACAAGGGTGTGTAAGGAAGACATCTATCGATTGCAACAAGGAACATGGATTTGTAAAATATTCTGGAATCAAGTTGCCAGATACTAACAACTCTTGGTACAATAAGACCATGACACTCGAAGGATGTAGGCAAGTATGCTCAACAAACTGTTCTTGCATAGCATATTCGAGCCTAGATATAAGCAATGGAGATAAAGGTTGCTTGTTTTGGTCTGGTGAGTTGATTGATATCAGAGAGCTCTCTGGAAGAGGTCAAGACATTTACATACGAATGGATTCTTCAGACCTAGGTAAGGACTCATGTTAAAGAAATTTTTAGTGATGTGTTTTTAAAGTTGAATATATGTAGACCATATTATATATGCAAAAGTAGTGTCCTATATCAATTCGAAGAAGCTAATTAAGAAAATGGTTGTAGTTTCTCAGGCAAGTTCAAACAGAAATAAGACAGGGATACTCGCGGTGAGTTTCTCAGTTTTGGTGGCAATGATTCTGCTAGGCCTGATTCTGTTTATGTACATACGTAAAAAGAGGAAACTAAAACTCAAAGAGGATTTTGAGTTGCCACAGTTTCAACTGTCGATAATAACAAGAGCCACAGATAACTTTTCGGTCAACAATCAGATTGGAGAAGGTGGATATGGACCTGTTTATAAGGTATAAACTCAAAAAAAAAAAAATGGAATAGTGACCAGGCGTCTTTGTAAAATCTATTTCCTTATTCTGATATACTTTTTTCCATTTCAAGGGAGTACTCGAAGAGGGACAAGAAATTGCTGTGAAGAGACTATCAAGGACTTCCATGCAAGGAATTGATGAATTCAAGAACGAAGTTACCTATATTGCCAAGCTTCAGCATAGAAATCTTGTGAGACTTTTAGGCTGCTGCATTCAAGGGGAAGAAAAGATGTTGATCTACGAATACATGCCTAATAAAAGCCTGGACTCATACATATTTGGTTTGGATTTCTAACCTACTATTAAAAAGCAAAAATGAGTAATGAACCATGCTTTCCAAAAAAAACTGCTAACAATAAAGCTTTTTCCTTTCCTTTTTTTGTAGATCAAACAAAGAAAAAGTTACTTGATTGGTCAAGGCGTTTCGACATTATTAATGGAATTGCTCGTGGCTTATTGTATCTCCATCAGGATTCTAGACTACGTATTATCCATAGAGACCTTAAAGCAAGCAATGTTTTGTTAGATACAGAAATGAATCCAAAGATATCAGACTTTGGCATGGCTCGAAGTGTTGCAGGAAACGACATGGGAGCAAAAACATGCCATGTCGTTGGGACACAGTAAGAATCGATTATACAAAAGTACTCTCATATTAAGTCCCCCTTGTTAAATTCTCTTCTTTTTTTTTTGGAACAGCGGTTACATGTCCCCTGAATATGCAGTAGATGGCATCTTCTCGGTAAAATCAGATGTGTTTAGCTTTGGCGTATTGGTGTTAGAGATAGTGAGTGGCAAGAGAAATAGAGGATTCGTCCATCAAAATCACAACCTTAACCTTCTCGGTCACGTAAGCACTCTATCTATACATTGTCTATATTACCTATAGAATATTTGTCATGATGTTAAATTACTTAAACAGGCATGGAAGCTTTACAAGGAAGATAGATCCTTGGAACTAATTGATGAGAAGATAGCTGAATCTTGCCATATTTCTCAAGTTTTAAGGTCAATTCAAGTGGGACTATTATGTGTTCAACAATGTCCTGAAGATAGACCAAACATGTCTTCTGTGGTTCAAATGCTAGGTAATGAGAGTTTATTGGCAGAAGCTAAAGAACCAGGATTTTTCATGGAAAGAACAGTACATGATTCAGATAACTCAGGAATGCAAACAGGAAGTTCAAATAATGAAATGACAATGACAATGTTAGATCCTCGATAGAAATTGATCTTTCCACGATAAAGTGAAATATCAATTATTTTTTGATGACGACATTGAAGCGCTCGAGCATCACCTCAGGGATTATTAAGCGTGCCTTTTGAGTATTTAGAAAAATGGTTCATAAATCATAATTGACATGCTATTATAAGCAGTTATGCGATCTTGACTCTTTTTTTGCATTTGTTGTGAGATATACAACTGGATTTTCATTTGTATCTTATCTTAGAAAGAAATGTAAATTCTAGTAAGCAAAATTATATAGCCTATCATAATATATAAAATCAAATCAAATCAAATCAAAATGACAGATGAATGAGCTCTCGCTCTCGAATATCTGCATGGAAGAGTCCAATTTGTCGTTGAAATTAAAGGTCACAAACTTTGGATTTCCGCTGGCTGAATTGGTTCGGGTGTTTCAAATATCAAAAACCAAACTATTTGTGTTGGATTTTTAAATTTATAAATCAAACCAAACCAATAAAAGTTGAGTTTTTCAACTCTGGGTTTTTTGGATTTTCGGGCTTTTTCGGTAAAATATTCATACAAACATATAATTTACTTCTAATTCAAATATATCTTTAGTCCTATCAAAATGCAACTATTTAAGTTATTTCTTAAGAAAATAACACAAATTATGAGATGATTAATGACACTAAAATATCCAACAAAAAAATAATAATGATCAATCACGTAAAACAAATATTGCAAATTCAACAAGTCATAATGAAATTGATCATAATTTAAAAGTACTAAATTATACTAAAATAAGTTTAATAAGTATTAATTACATGACTAAATATTAAAAGAAAGTAAAATTAGATTATGTATTTTAATTATCTAAACCAATGTAAAACTAAAGAACAAATATTCAATATTATTGTCATTCTTAATGCTGAATTGATTTTCTTTTTGTATTAGTATTAATTTGATTTTCATTTAAGCTTGATTGTAACTACCAATATGTATAGACTATAATCTTTATTGGATTATTAAGAATTCTGACTTTCAAACATAAAATAAATATATTAAAAGATAAAAATTATGAAAAAAATATAATAAATATTTAAAAATTATACCAAATAAATATTTTGCGTGTAAAATAAAATTTTAAAAATTATTTATATAATGTCGTGTTGTTTTGTTTTCGGGTTATTTTTTTTTAGTTGAACCAAACCAACCCTAATATAGTCAAATTTTATTTTCCAATATCAAACCAAACTACTGATCAAGTGTTTTTTATTTGACTCATTTCGTAATTTAATTCGATTTTTTTATTTGATTTTGTATTTCCCTACCACTGAGTAAAAAGATGAAGATTGGAAAAAGAAAAAATGACAGAAATCCTACTTTTAAGTTTTCTTATTACCATTATCCCCTATTAGTTTTACAAATTCCCAAAATCCCTCATTTTCAAGCATCATATTAATGTAGTAACGCATCAGATTAGTGTATCTCGGACATTAGATTAATGTATTTCGCGCATCAGATTAATGTATTTCGCTTATTAGATTAATGTATCTTGCGTATCAGATTAGTCTATCATGTATAAAATGTACATCAAATTAGTGTATCATGTATAAAATCTAATGTATCTTACTTAACGATTAATGTATCTCGTACATCAGATTAGTCTATCATGTATAAAATGTACACAAATTAGTATAGCATGTATAAAATCTAATGTATCTTACTTAACGATTAATGTATCTCGCGCATCAAATTAATGTATCAATACTTAAATTATTATATTAATTAGAGAAACTTCTCTAATTATAAACTTATATGGGACAAATGATAATTTGGCTTAAAGCGCTTAGAGAAAAGGTCATAAGCCCATATTGACCGTGCACGGCCTTTCATATCCAGCTCGGCCCATAATGAGGGACAGTAAACTAATCGGGTATGAATAGACAAGAAGGTGATTTGAATCCAACCCGGCCCATAGTTAGATTCGAAAGTACTCGCTTTTGGTTTTAGTCCAATTTTTTAAAAAATAAACGCCTTTTTATTTGTAACTTTTTAAATTTTTTTAGCATATTTAAAACCATAAATTAAATATCATTTTAATACATTTAAATATATTTTCATTTAAAATCACGAGATTAATAAGTCTTTTTTTTACTCTTTTATATAATGTTTCCTCTCTTGGGTTTGATCGCACAAAATTCATTTTTGTATTACAATAAATAGATCTTTTCGGTTCAAGTTATATTGTCACATAGATATCATAAATTTTTTTTTATGTATTTGTTAAGAAAAATCAGGTTAACACTGTATTGAAGACATAATTAAGTCTATTTTAAAATGTTATTTTTAACCATTTAAGACAATAGTACCAACAATTATTTATATACTTACAGGTACAATTACAAAAATGGATACTTTTTCAACAAATTATTAAAATAAAGAACAGCCTTTTTTTCAGGTCATTGGATAGGACAAATATTAAGCTTTTTTTTTTTTGGAATAATGCTCAAGTAAATACTCAACCTATGCCCGAAATCTCAGAGACACACTTATATTATACTAAGGTCCTATTACCCCTGAACTTATTTTATTAATAATTTTTTACCTCTTTTTAGCTTACGTGACACTATCTTGTGGCCCAATGATGGTTGACTTTTTTTTTCGAACTAGTGCCACGTAGGCTAAAAAGGGATAGAAAATTACATATAAAATAAGTTCTTAGTATAGTATAAGTGTGTCTCTGGAATTTCGGACATAGGTTGAGGAAGTACTTGGGTATTTTCCCCTTTTTTTTAATCTTAGTGAGTGTCACCATCTTTTGTTTAAATAATCAGTGTCAATTTTAGACATTTGTTTTCTAGAATATATTAGATATGTTGATGTAACTTGAATATATATTTTATTTAGGTAATCGTCGTTTGGTTGTTGTCATTGCCAAGGAAATTAAAGACCTTAATCACGGATATTATTTTTGGTAATTATTATCGTCATCAAGTACTGTTGACAGATTGTGATTTCAGTCTGATAATTAATTTTAATTATTTTTTTTGTTAATTAAATTGGGGAAATTTTGGTTGTTTGTTTGAGGCTTTTTCTGTGTAGTTCTTTCTTGCTGAGGATATTCTTTTCTGACTTTACAGAAACTTAGGCGCTTATAAGTTTGTTAGTTTAAAATTTTAAAAAAAGTTAATGCAATTGCTACCTTGTGTATTTTTAAATGTGAAATTATTTATCTTTATTTATTTGTCTTTCTTGGCCCCATATTTAGCTTAATTTTTTCAGTATTTACCAACCATTATAAAAGAAGCATTTTTTCTATCGATTCTTTTTTTTCCCTCAAATTCTTTGTAGAACTATTTCCTCTATCACTAATTATTAGGGATAGTCCAATTTATTTTATTTTTTTATAGTTGTCGCTAATTATTTGTCCATTTTGACAAATTAAAAAAAGACAATATTTATCTATTATACCCTTAATTAATTATTTCAAAAAAAAAAGATAGAACTTTTTGAAAATCATAATTTTTTAATTCATCCACTTCAAATTAATAGGGGTAATATAGTAAACTCACTTTGTCAATAATTATTTTCTTAAATAAGTGTTTTTATTCAAAAATAGATAAATAATTAAGGAGAGGGCGAATATTAATTACTCCCTCCAATCATTTTTACCATAAATGAAGTGTATATTTGATCATGATATTTGTCTTAATGGATGAATAGTCGTCTTTATAATAGGTTGTAATTTAGAACTATGTGTAGTTAATACGAAGGTAAAATAAAAAAGAGAAATTGCTTTTTTTTCTGGTGAATAAATAAAAGTGAAAATTTATTTTCAGTATATCGTAAAAGCGAGTGGAAAATGGAACGAAAAGTTTCTATAAACTTGCGGCTCAAAAAAAAACACAAAATTCTGTTTAGATTTTATTAATTATGTCAACGGAGTTTTAACAAACCACGACCTTAGCTTACCAAACAAAAGTATCGATGAGGAACAAAAGTCAAGAGCTAAAAGATTATATATCAAAGTCAAAAGTATAGCATGAACTGTAATCAACTTTCTTTTTATGTGTTAATTGTCAGTCTGAAATGATAAACTATGTTATAGTAATTAAGTTCTTAGTTAGAATTTCTCAAAGTCTTTAGTGTGACGATATCGTGAATTGATAAAACTAATCATTATTGCATAAAAGATTGGTAGCATTGAATACTATATTTTTAGAAATTATGAAGTCATGCCTATGTTTAAATATAGTGTATTTGTTACGTATAAATTTATATTCAGCTAAAAAAGTAGTGAATAATTAACTAATTAGAAGTGTATCATGACAATAGATTTTTTTAGTGGTTATATTTTTCATCATAAAAATATTTTGTGCGGTAATAGTTAATGTTATTGTATTCAAATTTTTTTGAAAGTCTTTAACGATAGTTATTTATAATATTGGCATTTAGTAGTCATATTTATTTTTGTTGCTAAATATGATATAGTGACAATTATATTATTACCGTATAAATTATCGCTAAAATCTTTTATTTTTGATAGTGTGTGTACGGTGTTCCTTTCTAATATCTGAATTTTGATACGAAGTAATCACACACTTCAACATGCCACTATCTTAATAACAAAATCGAACATATCTTTTAACAAATTTTGCATATAATATAAGTGGACAAAGTACACATGAAAAATCTTGATTTAACTTTTTCCTCGAGGGAATTGAGTTAGATTGGACAATTCTATACGTTCATTGCAAATTATTTCTGAAAAAATGGATAAATCAACAGAATTCTTAAGGGTGGAATCATGTTTGAAATATAATCGATCTCATATGGTTAAAGAATGACAAAAGTCTTACATCGGTGGTTAATGAGACGAGTGGACTCTTTATAAGGCTTGGACAATCCTCCTCCATTTGAGCTAGCTTTTAAGATGTAAGTTAGGCCTAAGACCTAATTTTGCATGGTATCAGAGCAGGACTCTACATCAGTGGTTAATGAGATGAGTGGACTCTTTATAAGACTTAGGCATCCTCCTCCCTTTGAGCTAGCTTTTGGCGTGTGAGTTATGTTTAAGACCTAATTTTACACATATATTTTTAGACATTAAAGAATCTTATCAAATAGTATTAATATTGAAACATGCACTTGCACACTAAAAACCAGCAAGTTGTGTCCAAAGAGGCCAGAACTTGTTGCAACAGGAATATTTTATTATCTCGAAATATGTGAGTTGTGACTAATATCTCCTCTGAGCATTCACAAATAAGGTGAAACATATGTATATATGAATATGACTCTGAAAAATCAATCAAAAGAAACAAGAAAATCAAGAAAGCTAGCTCTAAAAAACTATACCTAATCAAGTCACTTAAAAGGTAATTATACGTAACTACATTGATTAATAACCTAGAATAATTGTAACTAACATATATAACATGTTACATCAATACTGATAGTATAAGAATTTATTTATACGTATATCATTTAATTAGTTAACATTACTATTAGTGCATTAAAACTCATAATATTAAAATATCCCTAACTCAGATCAATAAACTTCAAGGAATTAAAAAAGATGTAGTAATAATAAAATCGAAAAAATAAAAGAGAGATGCTAAGATATATTAATGAACAAGTTTATTAGGGTTCTCCAACCTAAAAAATCATCCATCCCTCTCCCTTCACAACAAAAATTTACAATATAATAAAATGTACGTACAATAATATTATTATTGTTCCCTGGGGTATCTTAGTTCATCATCAAGTGTACCTTCTTGAAGTATAACACCTTGTTGAAAATTACCTCCATCAACAATAGGAGGAAAAGGAAGCACATAAGGATTCATCGATTCCCAGTCTAAATTTCCTCCAGAAGTAGACGCTGATTTATCGATAAATACATTATCCTCGTATAAAAATTCAAGACCATCTAATTTTTGTTGATGATTATTTATCATATGCTCAAATTCAGCTGTAAAATTGCTAGCTTCCCCATCCATGTTGTATAGAGGCGCGGTACTCATGTTGTTGAAGACATTGTCTATTGGAGACGAAGAGATTAAATTGATATGATTTTGATACATTAGTTGCATCGATGAATTATCGATAGGATGTTGAGAATTTGGTGACACAACATTTGTCAATTGGTCATTTTCTGAGAATTTACCTCCAAGCTTGATTAATAACTTTCTGATGGATGTATGGTCATTATTTGAGAATTGTATTGGTTGTTGCATGATGAGAGGCTCAGGCCAACAAGGGTTTTGGTTCATGTTGTTGATGCTATTAGAAATTGATGAGATGGAGTTGATTTCTTTTCCTTTTCTTGATCCTTGCTTTTGACGTTGTTTCCCAAATAACTTCTTCTTTAGCTTAGTATTCCAGTAGTTTTTTATGTCGTTATCAGTTCTTCCAGGGAGTTGAGCTGCAATTATTGACCACCTGACATAATATTCCTTATACAATTTAGTAATAAAGCTAGATGTAACGAACGAGGTTCAATTGAATTTCTTTCGTCTGAACATTATAGTACGCAAAATAGGGTACAATCAAATTAAATATGTTTGTGTATATACACAAAAAAAAGAAAACACCTATTGGTATAATAAGGAAAGCTTTCAAAAATTATTTTAGGTCACAAATTCAAGTGTCAACCGTACGTAATATTCCTATATTTTCTGAATCTTTTAAAAAAAATTCTGATTCCGTTTCTACTCTACTCTGATTCTGATATTAATAACTAGCTAGTATTTCTAGTAAGAGAGAAGAAAAAGTTATTAGTGAGAAGAGGAGGATAAAGAACATAATTTGAAGAGATTAATTAAGGGACTTAAATTAATTACCTGCTTCCAATACTTATGTAGAGGCTGCAAATGATCCTATCTTCTTCTTCTGAAAATCCTCCATGCTTGATGTTTGGCCGCAAATAATTTAACCATCTAAGCCTACAACTCTTTCCACATCTCTTAAGACCTAAAATTTTCACAAAAACAACATGATTAATACTATTAATCATGGTATATATGCATAAGAAGACACAATCAGTAACAACTATGACCCTTGGTTCACACTGACCATCTCATCAGTCACACACTTCAACGTGGTATTAGAGCAAACAGAAGCCCTGAAATCGTATCTCATCTATAACTAAAAAGAATTTAGATGTGCTTGAATGAGGGAGCGTGTTGAGTATACGAGTAAAGAACAAAAGTATTTTTCTCTCTAATAGCTTACGTTTTTAGATGAGATGGTCACATACTTCTAACTCACACAACATCGTATAGGGAAAAAAAAGGAAGGTGGAGTGGAGGGGGAATTATTTGAACTTTTCATACCAATTTTTTGAGGCAAAGCAATCCAGTTTCCCCCAGTTCCATTTTGCTCAATATATGACTTCAACTTAGCATCTTCTTCAGGTGACCATGGCCCTCTCTTGACATTATTTTTGTCACAACAAGGAGCTCTCCCCATTTCTTGATATTTTCACTAACAATATTGTTTTAATTAACCTAATTATATCCCCTTCTTCTTCTTCTTGTTGAGTGTTGTTTACTTTAATTTGTGTCTAGAGAGAGAGAGAGAGGAAAGAGAAAGGGGAATAATAATAGAGAGATTAATTATATAATTATAAAATAGAGAGGATAAACATGTTTTAAGGAGCAGTCAGAAAAGTTGAGTATGGCTAGATAGAAGATGATTAATGCCAGAAGAGAAAACAAGGGTTTTTTCTTCTTGTCTTTCTCTAAGTCGAATCATTAAATATACACTAGACTTTTTTTAAAGAAAAAAACTTGAAAGTTTATGTCTTGTACCTAAAAGAAAGTTGGAACTGTATGTCTAATAAATTTAAAATCTAATTTATAAGACTATAAGTACCGTCCATTTCAAAATCATTGACATATGTATTGTTGCAAAGTCTACAAATAATAGGCGAGCTAATGATACATACATATTTTATCTCTATCGAGAAATCATATTAGCTCAGTTAGTTATTTCGTGAGTTTTCACTTTTATTGCTGAGAGTTTGATTCCTTATGTTCTACTTCTCAATTTCCCGTTTCAATAAAAAGATATACATTTATTAACCTTCAAAAATGTTTATCACGTGTTGGGTTGATGAAAGTACAGCATCATCATGTCATTTAAAAATTTAAGTTATTGAAAAGAGTGCTTTAATTATATTTTCAACATGTCCCTCACGCGTAATTTTGATTATATGTAATACGTGGTTTAGTCCACACCTAATTAGTTCCTTTTTCATTTTGTTTACTAAGTACTTATTAAATTTCCTTCAAACAGTAAACAATAGTATTGAAGTAATTAGGACGCAATCATTGAGAAATCATGAAATTACAACTTCCTAGAAAGTACATATTAGCTAAGGCTATAAACAACGAAGTCAAATTGATGTCCGATTATGAAACAGTATAAAGTATAAACCATCAAAAAGTTCTAGAAGCAAAGTATGTCAAGGCTGTGAAATCAGCTACAAAATTTATCGATAATTATTAGTTAATTTTGTTGCTAAAATTTTTATAAGTAATTGAATTTTTTTTTTATGTTCATCGATAATCCATACCTGAATGAAATTAGCATCAATTTTTTATTGTTAAGATCTGTCACTATGGGCAACTTTCACATATAGCAAACAAAAAAATCACATTTGTATAATATAGCAAACTTTGCATAATTGCGCTCCATAGCAAACATAAAAACTGTATAATTCGCCATACATATAAAAGTGTATAATTCGCTGGCCTAAATTGTATAATTCGCTGGTCTATTTCGCTGCAATTGTATAACTAGCTTTGCATACAGTTGAATCGAATTAAAATGTATGTATATTGCATAATTATAAGTGTATAGCAAGAAGATATATGTTTTTCTCGCTTTATACAAAAACAGAAACACAATATATACACTTCTGTTGTATAAAATTAGAAAAAATTGTATTTCACTGCAATTGTATAATTCACAATTGTATAATTTTTTGGCCTTTTTCTCTGCAATATTTGAAGTAAAATGTTTGTAAATTATATAATTAAGTGTATAACACGAAAATATACATTTTTGCATGTGTATATACAATTTTCTCTCGCTTTATACAAAACAGAAACAGAAATTATACACTTCTGTGTATAAAGCGAGAGAGGCGAGAATGGGAGAGTGGCAAGCGAGACTTCTGGGAGAGAGACGCCTGGCAATTTTTTGCCAATGTTTGCTATGGAGCACAATTAAATCAAACCCTAGCTATTCAATTTAATTTAGGTTATTAGTTTGCTATTTTATACAATTTTCCCTTTTTTATTTTCTTAGTGAAAATAGATACTTACGGAAACAGAAGAAAGATTTTTCGTTAGGGTAGGTGACCAAATGACCACCAAAGTTAGAAATGCAAACACATTGGATTGTATAGCAGTTTCCAATTTTGATTAGTTCTCTCTCAAATTTAGCAGATACAGCTAATTAGAGTATGTATTGACAAAGGGAGACGAGTAACTAAAACGTTTTAAGTGCCAAATTTGGCCAATTAAGGAGGTCTCTCTACATTTATGCCAAAAGAATAAATAGAAATTAAGGATTAATAAGCAAATGTACTCTTCACAAAAAGTTTATTTTGATCCCCAAACGACAATTAAATTATCGTGAAACCAAATTACACGAGTAAATTTTTTTTTCTAATTTGTATGGTTCAAATCAGATCGATGGGGTGATCTGATTTTCTTACAAGGTCACAAGCAAATTCTCGTAATTAATTATAAGCTAGCTTTTTAAGTTGAAATAGATTCAAGATTTATTTGAAATTATTTACACATTTTATTTTTTGTTATTTACTCGATGCTGGAACTTTATATTATATTTTCTTCCTCCATAATCCATATATCCAATTCTGGGTGTGAGGGAGAGGAAGCGTTAAGCTTTCACATCAAATGAAATTTAACATTTTGATTTCCTTATATGATTTTGAACAATCACTTTATAAATCAAAAATGGAAAACAGGAGGAACAGAAGGAGGGGGGTAGAATGAGGCCCCACCAAAGATGGATACATTGCAAAGGTGCAGAGAACTTGGCCGTTGGGAGATAGTCCTTACTGTCACATCGTTGGACTTGCATACTTGACCTTATTACTCTTATTCTAATTTAACAAATCTCACACTTAGATTAGTCATTAGCATGTGTTACACAACCATCTAATTTGACTAATTATTGTCTATTTTAAACTTTGTACGTCTTTTATTGATATTTAGTCCTTAGATCTTAAAAATAATTTAAAAAATAAAGAACTAGCAGCTAAAAATAATATATGAAAAACTGAATGCACTAAATTTATTAAGTAAAAATGAATAAAAAATTATATCATAAATAAATAAAAATAAACGAAGAAATTACGTAACAATGTTGCCACTATTTATGAAGGCTAATGCGCGACAGATCTCCTGGCTTAATTCCGTTGCTGGCGGCTACATTTTTTTCTAATTGTACTTGCTTCACATATATCATCGAAATGAATCCAAATTAATTTATATTGCACCCTCAATAATAATATGGGCTGTAAAATTGAGTCAAACTCAAATAACTAGTCCAGATAATAAATATGGACAATATAGACTGACTTTGATAATAAATTAATTTGAATTATGCTCCACTAAAAAGCAGCATCCAACAAATAGTGATTTTTAACCTTTTTAAAATGTTTTAATTCGTAAAAAATGTATTTTTGATATTATACTTGCTCATTTGGTGTTGAGTCTAACAATTAATAATACATTCAAATCATTATTTTATAAGTCTATTATATTAGTGGAGTTTATGGAATAAAAGTAATTAGGAATCGTAAAAAGTTGGTTTGGTTCTTATATTTACTTATATTATGACTCATTGTGATCTCTTGACTCAACCTATTTTTGTCTATGTTAACTTTGGATATAGAATGATTGAAATGTACAGATATCGTACATATATAATTAGATGTAGTTTCTTTTATTTGTATATATCTGAAGTTATCTTGAATTGATCAATGAACGTCTAACAGATAAGAGAGCCGAAAAGTTTTAAGTAGGAACCATTCTAATGTATAAAGTAAATGTAGAACAGAAAATTTGATTGAATGAAGCCAAAGTCAGTTGTAACATACAACAAACGTTTTGAACAGAAATAGAAGGATAAGAATTACATAAAATGAGACAGAAATTATAGTTGAGACAAGAAGACCATTGGGCTGACTTTTCTAACACAAGTAATTATCAAGTCTCGCTGGTACCCACTTAGATTGAGTACAGTATAGTATGTCTTCGATTTGACTTAGTTAATGAAATTATGTACACATCAAAGACAGCCCCCTCTCCACGAAACTTATCTTTTTGCTCTTCATTTTCTATAACAAGTACGTATGTACTATAATTATGTGACGAATACTCTCTTGTTTTTATCTATGTGATCGAAGATAGATTCAAGATCTGAATATAATAAGGTACGTACTTAAATAATGAAAAAAAGATTAATGAGAAATATTGGGCTCCAAATTATTATGGAAAATGATGCAAGTGTGAATTAATTATATCCACATAATCAAACAACATTAATTTAAATTAAGTGGTCAATTCATGGAAATTAAGTTGTCTTAGAAAAATTTATATTTAAAGAAAAAGAAGCTGAATGACCTACTCATGATCAAAATCTTAGGTAAGATAGACGAATATAGTCAATGTGTCATCTATTTTTATAGAAATAATGATTAATACAAATTATAAACAGGAAAATTAAATAATGATGTGATAGGAATCCTACGTTGATGAATGATGTGGATACATACATTATGGTAAATTTGTCAAAAATTATGCCCTAAAAATATAATTCCACAAATTCATCCTAGTAATAACTTAGCACATTTATTATCTTAACGCATTTTAATTCATCAAAAATCAAATTTTTAAATGACTCGTCCCTATTTTAGAGCAATCTTTAATTTTTATCTCTCAAATTAATAATTTTATATTTTTACCCTCGTGTCAACGAGGCTGAATCGAGCCACTAAAATGTAGCCCTGGCAGTTGGGGAACGGGAAATGGTGGCGGAAACCAACTTCAACCCAAAGGTATAACCACGTTAGTTGGGTCGGGTTTCGTTATTTATTTTTTTGGCAAAAGACAGAAATCACATATTTTTAAGGTAAAATTACAATTTGTTTCTTATAAGTTTATAATTACAGAAATCCCTCAAACTGATATAATAATATAACCGTTGATACATTAATCTGATGCACTAGATACATTAATTGTTAAGTAAAAAATACATTACATTCTATACATGATACATTAATCTGATGAACATTCAATACATGATAAACTAATCTGATGCGCGAGATACATTAATCTGATGCACAAAAATAAGAGATTTTAGAAATTTATAAAACTAATAGGGGATAATAATAATTAGAGAACTTAAAAGGTGAGATTTATTTATTTTTGCTAAATACTAAAATAGCTAAGAGAAATCATTTAATAGTGAAAACTATTGGCTTAATTTATTACTAGTTCTTTTAAAAAAAGAATGACTTATTTTAATTTGACATAGAATTTAAGAAAATAAATACAACTTTTAATTTTGTGGTCTTAAATTGAGGTTATGTCAAAGGTAGTCTTTGATTTTGTGGCCGTAAATATGTTAATTGGAAAGTTGTAAGTAAAGTGTTGAAAAAAAAGAAGAAAAAAATCGTTTTTTAAAAAAGTAGACTAAAAAGGAAAATAAGTCATTCCTTTTTTAGACGGAGATAGTACTTATCTTGAAGATAAAAAATTGAAGACCACCGGAAATTAAAGGAGGTCACAGTGATCAACATGAGTTGTGGTGGAGTAGTAAGACTGTTTCACGCCTTCACCCTTAGCTAGAGGTCTTTGATTCGTGTTCTGGATATGAAGTATGTTGGAAGTGTACCATTTAAATGGTGCAATATGCCATTCAAATTTAGTCAGGGCTCTAACGTGGGCTCTTGACACCAGGTGTGGGGCGGGGGAGGATGGAGGCAAAAGTGCAAAAGACCCTACTTTTTGTCATTTGTTAAGTAAGACCTTCCTTCATCTATTTTTGGCCCAGTATGAGCTTTATTTTGGATCTATAAGCTGTTTTCAAATGCAGGCTGCATCATACATAACGGGCCCTATTCAGTGAGGGATGATTAGTGACATAAAGCCCAACTTTATTTTTGGTCCTCTGGGCTTCATTAAGTTTTGGTGTTCATGAATTTTCAAATAGCTATAAGTCATAATAGATAATATATTTAGTCAAAATAATTAACACATCAAATATTTGTTTAAAACATCTCAATATTTATAGACAATAATAGTTTATCATAAAGTCATGTTTTTTGAAGCATTATTAATTCATTACATAAAAATTAAAACAAAAGAGATGCATTGATATACTTATTGAATTCTTGCGATGGACACAACTCACACAACTATTTCTTCGTGATAAAACTGTGGACACGTGATAAATTAGATATTACAAGTAAATAAATTCTCACAATCTTTTTTTTTTTTTTAATTTAAATTAGAACACCTTCAGAATCGTTAATAATTTTCAATTAAACACTTAAAAGTTTACCCAACGCTTATTAACTAAAGCAGTTTGCTTAACATATTGGTGTACTGACGGACAAATCATACACATTCTTTCAGTACCAAATTGCATCCGCATTGCGCTATCTTCTGGACGGAATAAAAATATGCCTCCATTTTCTATTCTATACGCTTTTATGCCTTCAAATAAACCCTGTTTCTTTTTTTTTTTTGTAAATATATTAAAAATTAATAAATTCAAATAATTTTCATTATTAATGGATATAAGGAATTTATATTGTAATATTCTAATTTTTCACCACAACTTCTAGACATCAACACGTCCTCCATAATAACCATTCTTTCTTGATTTTGAATTTTGGATATGGATGGGCCAACCCTTCGGATTGTACTAGTGCATATGTTATTTCCCTATATACTGATGTTCATTTTATTTTTTATTTTTGATTGACACAAAATCTATGGTGCATGAAAATAATTGATAGCTGAGCAATTAAAATCCTTTTTTACGGCTGAAATTATAAGTATAATAATATAGTAATTGAAGAATATTAAGATACCTGTCCATAGTTCAAAATTTCAGCAGTGGGACTTAGTTGAATATTTCCAAAGGGATATACTTGGCCTTGTTCAAAATTTCCATCTAAAGAGCTTTTTGCTATGAAAATATAATCAGTTTGAGTTAATTTGAACCCCAAATTATCCCAATCAATCTCCGTACACTCGTGTTCCCTGATATCTAAATCATCAAAAAGTATCGAGCTATCATTTCAAAATTCTGCGCTGAAATCGACTTAGGAAAATGTCACTGCAACGTTGTATATCATGTGTATATATTATGTATATCTCATACAGACGGGTGTGAATCCACAGCGATTGTCTTGGATTCGGCAGAACTCAGTGCTTAACTTTGACTTATTGCATGTAATAATTAATTTTTTTTTATTTAAATGCACAAATAATCAATTCAAAGGAGAATCTCAGTACTAGTTCAGTTGGTTGGCTATTTAAATTTTCGCCTTGTTAGTGAGAGCTTGATTCCTCAACTTATATTTCCCTACGTCCAATTTTTTTTTAAAAATATTATATCCAAAATTTAGTAAAAAAAATAATTTTAATGTAGAACCTATAATTAAAAATTTCCATTTCGCCTCTACGAAACATATATATAAAATATACACAATACACATTGAATATACAAGGAAATTAAAATATACTTTTTTTTTGTTTCAAATGACACTCACTAGTTGTATAGAAGTTGTAGGTGGTGTAGATAAGAGGGGAGAAAGAGAAGATTTAGAAGAAGAGGCAATATTTAGGCATAATATTGTAGCCGTTGTCAAGATTAAGCATTTAAGTGAATATTGTTAAGATATATACTATTGTTATGCGTTTAAATTATTCGCAATTGTTCATATATATTTTCCTAACACCTTCTAATTCAGTCAGATTTTCTCTAATACAGAGGATTACTACCTTAAATGATGTTAATGATCAAAATGGAATTGATAGTTATAATGTACACAATTTTGGATATAATAACTCACAATTGGTCTGCATACCTACATTTAATAAATTAACAAATATTGCCACGAGATTTCTTAACTATGCGCTTTTAATTTAATTCAAATATAATTCCCAAATATATGTATTATATATTGAAAGTGTACCACGTGATTTCTCAACTATGCACTTTTAATTCTTTCTTGTATTCTAATTTCCACAAGTTATTATATTTTAAAGAAAGAACGAAGACAGCTTGCTTTTATATCTCATAATCATGTTGATTATGAAAACTTTAAAAGTTAAAGAGCATCTAAGTTGGAATAAATATATTCCCCAATGAGATGGATTGGACTAAACGGTTTATTACAATCGCTCTTTCTTTTACTTTTTCGTTCTTTAATAAATGTCGTGAAGTTCATCTATTTCAGATTTATATTACGTAAGATATCATTCAAATGAAAGCGATTCTTATTTAATTATCTTAATTATACGTCATTTGTTCTATATTACTTGTCAATATTATTTAAAAGATATTTATTTTATTACATTACAAAAATCATTGGATTAATTTTAAAAATAAACTCACATTATATTTTAAAATCGATAAATTCTTAAAATAAACAACATTAATCACCACAGGCAAACTCATATATATAGAGAGAGTTAATTATTTAGAACAATATAAAATTTAAATAAAAATTATTGAATTCGTTTCTAAGCGGCAACATTATACTAGTTCCGCCTCTTGTATGCACAATGCATGGATATTATTATATTGTAATTGTAAATTTGAACAGTTCCCTGTACACATATAGTCAAAAGTGGGAACTAAATATGCATAATGGCTAATATATACACTAATAAAAGTTACTTTTGCTTGCAATAATGTGAGTTTTTTATTTTGAGATATTCTTTCAATTTATATTATTTGGGTCATATTTGACCTGATGTTTTTTTTTTGGAATTTTCAAAAAGTACTAATTTAACTATAGATAAAATAAGAAAAATAAAATATTTATTTTTATAGAGGTAATAAGAAAAAGAGAGTATTTTATGTTGATGAATAAGGTACATGTATACACATTCTATTTGTAATTTTTCTAAAAGGCGTCTAAAAGAATGTGATTTTAAGTAAAAGAAAACGGAGGGAGAACTAGCTTCACTCTAATATTATCAAAGTCACTTGTAATATTTGTTAGTATGGGATGTTATTAATAATTTTTTATTCTTTTTCGATCTACGTGACAGTAGGTTCAATGTTAGTTGATTTTTTTTAAAGTTAGTGTCACGTAGATCAAAAATGGGTACAAAATTACTTATAAAATAAGTTAAGGAGTTATAAAACCTTAGTATAATATAAAAATGTCTCTAAAATTTTGGACATAGATTAAGAAGAACTTGTGCATTATTATTTTGAAATAGACAAATATATATATAAAAAAAGTTTATGTGCTACGAATACACTTTAAATGGTGATCATAAAAACGGATTTGTAAGTACTTTAACCCTACAATTCGATGTTTATATTTTGGGCGGTTGAAAATCACTAGCTACAAGTTTTTTTCTCTTAGTAATGCAAACTAATAATGACATTAATATTATCGTCTTATTGACATTTTGCATATATTTAAATGACTTTTTAAGATTCAAGATCAGTAGAAGATATAATTGAGTTTGGAAAAATAAAAATAGGTCAATAATATTAGAATGAGATAAACTTAAACAATAAATTTGACTCACACAATGATAGGTTATATATATATATATATATATATATTATTATTATTATTATTATTATTATTATCATTACATACAACTTGCTCATGCATTAATATAATCGCAAAAAGATTTGTTAAAAAACATTAAAATCATTCGATCTCCACGATCCAATTCCTCTCATCCTTGATAACACCTCTTTGTATCCCTACTAATCTTGAATAGAATTGCTTGCACGACAGATCTGAGCTTATTTTATACTCAATCCTGCACCATAAAAATTAAATACTTACAAAAAGGGATTACATATTGAGAAGCAATGGCTAATTAGTCAATTTTTTTTAATCATATTTACTAATGGTTCCAATAGTTTGAAATAACAACAATTTGTCTTATCATATTGACTAATTGTTCCAATAGTTTGAAATAACAACAATCTGTCTTATCATATTGACTAATTGTTCCAATAGTTTGAAATAACAACAATTTGTCTCACTAATCCAAGTAAAATACACCTAATCCTTTTACTTTTGCTACCAAATACAATAAAATAAGGATAGAGGCGAGTGAGATAGACGGGAGGCAAGGAAGTTCCCAAAAAACATGTGAATCATACATATTTGGGATATCAGATTAGGGAGAGAAGCGAGCAAGAGAAGAGAGATCCGAGCGAGATAGGGGAGATGCGAGCGAGAGGATGAGATACGTGTGAATTCACTTTATATACAATGTATCTAGAACAAATGATACCTAATTTTGACACTATGTATTCGAGATATATATATTTGGGCGCGTCAATACATGTATCCAAAGTCTTAAAATCGGATAATATTCATAAAACTGCAAACTAGTTTAAACTAAGTAATTAGCTCATAAACTAGTGAAATTTCTATAATTTACTCTCAAAATATATCGAAAGATCTTATAACATTGACTAATTAAATTTGTATAGTAAAACGAATTTTTTTTAATATGGTAATTTACCTTTGGCCTTTATATGTGATACTTCCAACAGGAGCAACACCAACTGCAGTTCCCGTACAGAATACTTCATCAGCAGTAAATAATTCATCAGCTTCAATTAAACGTTCTTCAACCTGTATTTTTAAACTATATGATTAAAACGCTTAATCAAATCAAGCTAAGCATAAAGTGTTGCATCTGATTTTATAAATAAACAGTTACGTAATGTTATAATGAAATTGTTTTTTTTTTTAATTTACCGTATATCCAAGATCATGTGCAATGTCCATGATGCTTTTTCTCGTTATTCCTTCAAGAATAGTTCCTTTGGCTATTGGAGTTGAAAGTACATTTCCTTTTACAAGAAAAATATTGCAAGAAGACACTTCTTCAATATATTTCTTATTTACTGCATCAAGATATAGTACATCTGAATATCCATTTGCCTTCGCATTCTTCATAGCTTTTAAAACCTACATTTAAAAAAAAAAAAATATCAGTACATAATTATTATACGCTTGAAGAATTTTAACAAAATACTATATAGTATATTTATTTAATTACCGGAGCATAGTTAGTAATGCTTTTGACTCCGCCAGCTCCACCACGTGAAGCACGATGAACATCTTCTTCAACGTACAGGTTCAATGGCGCTGTTCCTTGCTGCAATTGCGATACATTAATTAATATTCTATAGGAGAGTTATGTATGGATATCTTTTTAAATAAGGAACTAACCTTGAAATAATAACCAACAGGACAGGCATAGACAAGGAAAGTGTACTCAGGTGCTGGAGCCAAACCAAAAATAGGACCACTGCCTATTAAAAGAGGCCTAATGTATAGTGCCCCTTTTCCAAAAGGAGGAATCTGCACATTTAATAACAATCCCTCAATTTAATTTTAAAAGTAACAAACTTATTCGATCGGTAATAAATTTCACGATAAATAATTAATTTACCCAACGCTTGTTAGCAATAGCCGTTTGCTTAACAGCCTCAACAAATTGATCAGTCGAAGGACATGGCATGCACATCCTCTCCGCACCAATTTGCATTCTCATCGCGTTCTGGTCAGGACGAAATAGAAATATTCTACCATCCTCTCTTCTATACGCTTTTGTACCTTCAAACAACCCCTGTTTAATCAAATAAAAAATCGTTAAATATTTTTCGATTAGATTTTGGCCATATAATTTATTTATTTAACCTGTCCATAGTTTAAGACACCAGCAGATGGGCTCAATTGGATATTGCCGTAACGATTAAGTTGTCCTTGTCTAAATATTCCATCATCAGAGCATTTTGTAACGTACATATAATCAGTTTGCATCAATTGAAACCCAAGGTTGTCCCAGTCAATATAAGCAGATTCGTCATCGCTACTGACATCACATAAAACAATAATATAAATAAATATTTCCAATTACAATTAAAAATGCTAACACCGCCTCTACAACATGTTATATGGGTATACATATAGTATACATGGGTGATATACACAAAAAAAATTGTTTCAAATGGAAACTCACCTAGAAGTAGGAGCTATTTGTAAAGAAGTTGTTGGTGGTGTAGAGAAGAGGTGAGAGAGAACAGATTGAGAAGAAGCCATTGATTTTAGAGTAGATGGTAGAAGAAAATACTAGAGATTGAAGAAGTATATGATATTTTGGAAGGAATTCATGCACATTATATACTAGAGTTAATTGTGGGAAAAGAACGGACTTCGCCCTTTATTATCTCCAAAATCTACTTGATTCTCTTAGTTAATATTAGGAAAAAAAAATGATAGAGCATATAGTTAGTGCTAAAATACTTTAATATTTTTAGACGGTTGTTACTTATCATTTTATAATGTATTGTAATATGTTGTGTTGTAGTATTATTTTTAATAATTAGGATATTTGAATAGATTGTATTGTTCTTCGTCGTTACAGAGAAAAATAATAGATAATATAGTTAGTTCTAAAATACTTTTTTTAAGGGAAAAAATGTTAAAAATTCATTGAATGGGTGGTTTTTCCACTTAATTAATATATGAACTACTTAAATGCATGTATATATATACCCTAGTTCTATGAATTATTTTGGATAAAAATGTATCCATTAATTTGGACATTTAAAATATATAGCGACTTTTTAAGTGTTTTCTCAACATGTATGGAATTGTTGTAGTATACTGATTATATTTTACTATAAAAATAATAAAATTTAATTTGCCTCAACTATGAAAAATAGGATAACTATACCCATCCGTCTAATGTTGGTCCCTAAAAAGTCATGGCCGTTACTCAAATAATCCAATTATAACTTTCAAAACTAACGTACTTTAATTCACGAGTAATTAAAAAGGTAAAAATACTAAATTTATTTTAGAACTATGCAAAATACAATGATTTTATCCAAACTTAATTCGTTAGTGAAAAATGATAAAATCTAAGGGAGAGTGTAATTTGCTTATTTCTATATAAGTTAATAAATAAAAAAAAAGAGCAAATTAATCCTTTTCACTGTTTTAAGAGTACCAAATACTATTTATATGATTTTTATAGTTTAAATTCTAATTAGGCATGGATCCATGTTAGAATTCATATATGAATTTAATAATATTTAAATTTGCGATACCTTGATTCCAGCTCATTGATCTTGATTGTTGATTCTTGATTCTCAAATTAAATTGTTTTATTATGATGAAAATTTAAAAAAAAAATGAATTATATACACTTCTTCTTCATTCTTAAGGCATTAAAATTGTATGTTCTAATCATCGAAAGAAAAAAAAAGCTTAAAAACTCTCCAATAGAAATTAAACAAAAGAATAACATTGATTATTTGAGATATTCTGATCAATTTATTTTAATTGTATCTTTAATTTTTCTTACAATGATCCATATTTACGATATAATTTTTGAAACTATGAGCTATATTTTAAGTGATCCATATTTACGTCTTAACTTTAAGATGGGAAACTATTACTAACTTAAGTTTTTTATTTTATTTTAAGTGATATTTATTCTGTTCGATCGAACAAGTCTAGAAGCAATTTATATATTTTTCTTAAGTATTATATTGAAAGATTACCCTGTGACTTCTTAATTAAGCGCTTCTAATTATTTTTTCTTAATTTCCACAAATTATCCTTGTTTTATCGAAAAATAATAATTTTTGAAAATAGTTCGTTTTATTTTAAAGGTATTTTTGACTTTTAGGAGTCGCCACTTAATTTTTAAGAAAAATCAAGAAAACTTATTTCCAAAACAACTTTAAACAGAAAATTTTGTTTTGAAAATATTTTAGGGGGTTCGGGATTCTTATTCGCGTCTTAGGAAGGTGTAAGGCACCTAAGACACTCCGTTAACTACGGTTTTCTGGCGATTAACTTATTTGACTATTTTTGTTTTAACCTTTACAAATTGAAGTTTGAATTTTATCAGAATTTACTTAGCCAAATTCACAAGTTGAAATATTTTTATTTATCTTGTAATTTGCGAATCTATTCCAAAGTTTAACTCCCTTAAGATTTTATCTAAACAAGCTTTACTAATTAGAAATACCATTTTTAAGACTTAGTTTAAAATTTAACAAAGTAGAAAAGCGTCTCGGTGGGGTTTGGAGGTTCCTAAGCTTAGACTAACGGCATTCAACACAAAACGACATAAGCAAATAATAGAGAGAGAGAGGGAGAGAGAGATTCGGGTCCAAGTTTCGAATGCTGTTCGCCTTGGCCGAAACTCGGACCCACCTGTTTTTGAGTTTTTTGACCCATCTTTGTACCTGTCCTAGTCTAAACATATAAAATGAAATACAAAAAAAAAAAGAAAGCGATAAGGGCTTATGCCCATTACAAAATAAAAATACAGAATAAAGTGAGGGAAAAATCCTCTAGTAAGTCCTCTTTGAATTTCTTCGATCTCCCTGAAGTTGGAATCCGCGCATTGGCCTCGACTCGATGGAAGAAAATGGTGAGTCTTAACGACTCTTCCGAATACCTAGAGGAGGATGGAGTCCCAAACGGACTCGAAAGAGGATTTCACATGCAACCAAACAAAACGAAGTTAAGAAAGGAACATGAACTCTCAACACAAAATAGAAATAAAAATAGTAATAATGATAAAATAAAATAAAATAAAATAAAGAAACAAAACATCATTAATATAAGTTAAAACAAGAATACATAAACTAATATTAGTCACAGTGCTAGGTGTCGTAACATGATTAAAAGCTAAACAATAGAATAAATAAAAAATACAATATATAAAAAAACGCATGGAAACAGTAACTTGCTTTAGGCTTCGACACCCACGAATTAGACATTAGGTAAAGGGAATTACATCTAATCAATTTAAGAACACGCGATCCCAACTAATACCAACATTTATGTGTTGATGTTGTTAAGGAACTGTTCTCACACACTTCTTAGATCGTTTTATGAATGCTAATACGACTTAAAGCGAGCCTCCATAATAGATTAAGTAAAATATACTGCCTACATGATGCAACTTAACGATGAAGGAAATGGACTTCAATTAATCGACGTGAAAAATCACAACAAGTCGTGTTCTTAGCAATAACCGAGCAAGAAACAGAACGACAACAGGACGTCATTTAACTCAACATCATAACTTTTACCCACGACCATGCATCTCAAATAGTGAAATAATGACACGGTTTTGAACATGAGCCAGCCGACTGAGGCTTTGCCAATATACAACTTAACAAAAGCGAGTTGAGTCACATAACAGAGAGGAAGATTCTATAAAATTAAACTGACATATGTGAGCATTCAAGAAGTGATAGAAAGGTCAAATAACAGCATTAGCAAGCTATAAAGAAAACGAGACCAGCCCCTGCATGTTCACGTAGAAATATCTCAACAAACTTGACCCCGAACGAAACAATGGACCAGCAAACTTTGTTTAATAGCACTACGCATGATGACTTCAACCATTAAAACAAGGAAATGACAGCCCTAACAGATCAGTGCATGACATGGAAACGACAAGTTCGAAAAGATCGAAGAAATTAAATCAATAACAATAGAAATGAAAGGAGACTCGATTGATACCCACATAACAATCAACGCATCAACTTCATGATCGTCACAAACATGCTAAGTCAGAAAAAGATGAAGAAAAGCTTTAAGAGGGCGATTACCTTCTTCGGAGCAGCGGCTGAGACGACGAGCTCGAGCGACGACTTTGACTCCGGAAGCAAACGCGGACAGCTGCTGGATCGTCTCGAACAAACCCCACAATCACACGCATTAAAACAGAACAGAGAGTATCGTTAGACTTTCGTTTTGATTCCTTGATTTGACTCTTCGTTTATTATGTTTTGGAAAAAATTTCTAATACAGGTCGAAGGGTGAATCTCCAACGGGACAGAGGAAGAAAGTAGAGAAATCTTGTTGTAAAGCCTAAACAAATTTCTAATCCCACAATTTCAAACCCCTAAATTCTAACCCCCAAAATCGTCCAACAACAGACGGACTTTTAAAAATTCTTTCCAACCTTTCTCTAAACCCAGAATAGACAGAACCATCAAAAATTTTGACAAAATTCCAACCCCTTTCTTGAAGACGGAAGGGGTTTATATAGGGGGATATTAGGGTTTTTCGAGGGAGAGGGGCTGGAGGGACGATTTGAGGCCCATTTCCAGTTTGAAAATCGAATTCCCTCCCTTATCCGGAAGGACGATTCGAGCAGGAAAGAAGGTGGAGGGTTGAGATGCGTTCAGCGTACTGTCGAGGCGACGTGTCACCATCTCCAAGCGAGCAAGGACGAGCAAGGACGATTTTGTGTCGCCTTGCTCACTGTTTTGCTGCGTCAAAGCTGCAGCTGCAGGATCCCGTTGCTACGTACAGAACTTGTACGAGCGCGAAGGGAGAGAGAGGAGGAGAGAGGGACGCGTGAGGAGACGCAGAATGCGTGGCTGCGCGTCTGTTTCTGGGAAAGGGGGGTTGCGTACGTTTTTCTTTTCTTTTGTTTTGTTCTGGGAATTCTGACGTGAGGGGAAAGGGGAAGAAGGAAGGGAAATGGGTTTGGGGTCGGGTCAGGTGTTGCGTTTGGGCTGAAATGGGTGTTGGGTTTTAGGGGTTTTTATTGGGTCGGAGGGGAATTGGGCCTGGGGGAATTAATAGCCTAGAGAAAATGTTGGAAAGGGAGAGGAGTGGGCCGCCTGAATATTGGATAGAGGCCCAAATCTGGCTTTTCCAAATTAAATGGAAAAAGAGTTCAATTTGAATAATAGCCAATTGATTTAAAAATGAATTTGGTATAAATTTATTAACGAGCCTATTTATTTAGTAACATAATTATTTAAATTATAACATAATGATTCAAAATATAGTTGTGATTTAAAGTAAACTAGATTAATAGAATACTTTCTAAACTTAAGATATACATATATACATATACATATATATATACATATACATACATACATATATATATATATATATATTAATTTTCGCAAGATTTATAAAACTAATTAACTTAAATAATTTGAAAAACTCACGAAGCTCGATAATTAAGTTATACCAACGTGGGTCAAAAATTGGGTGTCAACAATTGTCCCTCATTTTACTCGGATTAATGCAAGCAATTCGAGGAAAATGAAATTGAGCAAACCAATTTTGACCAACCTCATTCGTTTTAAAGGAAGGATTCGACAAAGGGTTTAGGAATTTTGGCCGAACCCTTTAAACGGGTTTCCTACATATCTCAGGCTATATGAGAATTCAGGCCACTTGTAGTTCGATAAGCTTGATTTATCACACGATTTGATAGAATTAAAGCCACCTTGATACCGAATTAGGAAGGTATCGAAATGCTTGAGAATAGAATTCTAGAGCGAGTGTTGGGATACAGTCGAGTTTTTCAATCATTGAACCCGCCTACTTATCCTTACACCTTCGGAATCAGGCTGTGTGTAGTTCGACTCAATCGGTTGAGAAGGAAACCTATTATACTAGATAACCTTCGGCTTTGGAAGAGTGACACGTTAACGAGTATGAAAAGGAGGCTTGTAACCTCTTAGCCATGAATGTGGCGCGCTTCACACCCCTAATTAAGAGCTTACAAGGACATAATTTCCAAAACTCTTGGCGAGTTGTCACTCAGATTGGAAACTTGCTTCCGATAAAACAAAACTTCCGGAAGCGAGACAAAAACTGACAGAACTAGAGAAAAGCCCGTATGTCAAGGGGGTGGTTCGATTTTTGTGGAAGTCGCTCCTCTGCTCGCGTCTTAAGAGTCTGACATTCCTCTTTGGACTATGTCCCAGTTCGCTGCTAAGAAAAAGTTCCACGTTGTGCTGCATCCTTTTTGATGTTGTCCGCACCTGTGGTTTTTGGAGAATTCATCCTTTTGGATGCTCTCGACAAAGACTGAGATAAAACTCGTCAGCTTAAAAATGCAATTAGGATGGGAGACAGTGTCTTTTACCATGTCGACACTTCATTATTCTCCTCCATATTTGACATCGACTCGATCGGTTTGACGTCCAGGAAATAAAGCTTATGCCTTGTGTTTTGCAATATGATCTTTAATGTACTCTATACTTGATGTCGAAATAAATAAGTAAATGATGATGCGATATTGATGTCTCTTTTGTCGTTATCTTTGACGCTCTTATTGATATTTTTTTAATCAAAATAAAAGATGCATGTTGAGGCCGATGGATAAATATTGCTCTTTCTTTATCCGTATATATCCTCTTGGGGGGCATGAATACCTTCCCGCGATACGTAAATTCCCGCGAGACATGAATCTTCTCACGACGCACAACTTTCAGCTAGGAATGAAATCTTCTCGCGATGTGCAGGTTTTGACGAGGCATGAATTCTTTTCGTCGTGCATAATTGTTGACTCGCAATGCATGATTTCGCGATGCATGATTTCCGCTATGCATGAATTCCAGCGAGGCATAAATTCTTCTCGCGATGTATAAATTTTGACGAGGCATGAAATCTTCTCGTCGAACACAATTGTCAGTGAGGCATAAAGTCTTCTCGCGATGCATAAATTTTAACGAGGCATGAAATCTTCTCGTCGTGCATAATTAATGACTCGCGATGCATGATTTTCGCTATGCATGAACTCCAGCGAGGCATAAATTCTTCTCGCGATGTATAAATCCAGCGAGGTATGAAGTCTTCTCGCGATGCATAAATTTTAACGAGGCATGAAATCTTCTCGTCGTGCATAATTAATGACTCGCGATGCATGATTTCCGCGATGCATGATTTTCGCTATGCATGAACTCCAGCGAGGCATAAATTCTTCTCGCGATGTATCAATCCAGCGAGGTATGAAGTCTTCTCGCGATGCATAAATTTTGACGAGGCATGAAATCTTCTCGTCGTGCATAATTAATGACTCGCGATGCATGATTTCCGCAATGCATGATTTTCGCTATGCATGAATTCCAGCGAGGCATAAGTTCTTCTCGCGATGTATAAATTCCAGCGAGGCATGAAATCTTATCGCGATGCATAAATATTGACGAGGCATGAAATCTTCTCGTCGTGCATAATTAATGACTCGCGATGCATGATTTTCGCTATGCATGAATTCCAGCGAAGCATAAGTTCTTCTCGCGATGTATAAATTCCAGCGAGGCATGAAGTCTTCTCGCGATGCATAAATTTTGACGAGGCATGATTTCCGCGATGCATGATTCCGCGATGCATGATTTCCGCAATGCATGACTCCGCGATGCATGATTCCGCTATGCATGATTCCGCTATGCATGATTCTGTGATGCATGATTCCGCGATACATGATTCTTCAGTGTATAAATTTTGCGATGCATGAATATTTATATCGCCCCCGTGGATAGTAACGGTAAGACGATCTCCCAATAATATATCGACTTGATCGATAATGATAAAATAATAATTGCATAATTGTCTCTTCTGAGGTAATGTGTGGTCTTGATCGACAATAATCATCTTGCTTTGATAACGCAATGCAAATAGCGTCTTCTATAGAAATCGTGAAATCTTCGCTGAGATTCCTGTTTGATTCACCTTTGAATCTGGCATTGTTGAGAATGGTTTGAAATAAACAAACACATTCATAAGCATCCTGACACGAATGATATTCCTGCTTTCAATAAAATCACTGGTTATGGAGATAGTTTCCTCCTTCTCCGTATTCATCCGTCGGAAGAATTTGACCGATTTCGAAGCGAAGCTATAAACCTGCATCAACAGAAAAATTGTCTGTTTCAAACATACTGATCTGTGTCGATCCCTTCGGTTGTTTGCTCTTTGTCTTGATGTCTCCGGTTGATTTCCTGATTTTCCGACTCTTGATAGATAAGAAAATATCTTATGCCAAAACAGATGAGATATAAAAGGAAAATTTTTAAGAGAAACAATTTTTTTTAAGAAATAGTATCTCGAAAAAGTCACTGTCAAGTCATGTCATGTCAGGCTTAACGAGCTCTTAGAGTCCGACTCTTGTTGAATGAATTTCAGAGGCATTCCGGACTTTTAGGAAAGACCCATGACGAAATTTTGGGGCCATCCTCAAAATTTCTGTCCCAGTTTAGTATCTTGCTCATCTTTCCATTGTAACCGAACAGATCGCGGAATTTTTGAGATCTTCTCAAAAATTCTGTCCCAGTCGCAAATTCGAAATGTCTTTTGTCTGGCTTACTGAAGAGAAGGGTTCGTCTGGAGAATTTTTTAGTCCCTCTCAAAAATTCTGTCCCTGTTCTAATGTAAAGGGGAATAGAAATCTTACGAGAGATATGACCGAGCCCTTGTGGCGCCTACGTATCCCGTTGAGGCAGAAATCAGGTCAAACGTAGTTCCCCCTTAAAGGTTAACCAGAATAAAATTTACAAAGAAACTGACCGAGGTCGAAAAGGCCGCCTACGTATCTCATTCTTGAGAATTCAGGTCGAACGTAGTTCAGATACAAAGAAATAATAAAGGGGGTAAATGGGGTGACCGAAGCCGACATAGGCCGCCTACGTATCTCGTTTCTCGAGAATTCAGGTCAGACGTAGTTCATTACAAGAGGGATAATGATTCAAGTTTAACAAATACAAGCAAACAAAACGATTACAAGTAAATGACAGAAAAATGCGAGACGAAACTTCAAGCGTAGTATCTCTAGATAGAATCTGAGTTGATAGGCTTGGGCCATACAGCACCATCCATCTCGGACAGGACCAAAGCACCTCCAGATAGTACCTTACGAACCATGTAGGGACCTAGCCAGTTTGGCGCAAACTTTCCTTTGTACTCGTCTTGATGAGGAAAAATGCGCTTGAGAACCAACTGACCAACTTCAAAATTTCTGGCTCTTACTCTTTTGTTAAAAGCGCGAGTCATTCTCTGTTTATACAACTGGCCATGGCAGACGGCGACCATCCTCTTCTCATCAATCAAAGCTAGTTAATCCATCCGTTTGCTAACCCACTCAGCGTTGCTTAACTCAGCTTCTTGGATGATCCTTAACGACGGTATCTCGACTTCAACAGGCACGACTGCCTCTGTTCCATATACCAGCAAGTATGGAGTAGCCCCAGTCGATGTTCTGACCGTCGTTCGATAACCCAGTAGAGCATATGGCAACATTTCATGCCAACCCCGCTGTTTGTCAATAATTTTCCTCAAAATCTTTTTGACATTCTTGTCGGAGGCTTCTACAGCTCCGTTCATTTGAGGGCGATAAGCAGTTGACTTTCGGTGGATAATCTTAAATTGTTCACATATCTCTTTCATCAAATGACTGTTGAGATTTGCACCGTTATCAGTAATGATGGATTCTTCAACTCCAAATCTGCATATCAGATCGTTGCGGACAAAATCGGCCACCACTTTCTTGGTTACCGACTTGTAAGAGGCTGCTTCCACCCACTTGGTGGAATAATCAATGGCAACCAAAATGAATCTGTGTCCATTAGAAGCGGCTGGCTCTATAGGACCGATGACATCCATTCCCCACTTTCTTTGTTGTAGTCGTCAACCTCGTCGTCATTTACCTCATTTTGCTCGTTTAGCTCATGACATGACATGACATTGACAGGTTTATAACTTACGTTACTAAATTTTAAGCAGACAAAATTAGGAAAGTAAAATATAACAAGCAATTCAATAAACAAAGTCAAAATAGGGAGGCTTTCATTTAAATCAAACAAAATGCGAGCTTGGGTCATGGCACAGGGCCGTGTCGCCCTTTTTTAAACATCACGACAGAAATTCTAAATTCAAGCAATTAAGAAAATGCAGAAATGGTGGGTCTCGGGCCTCTTTCGGACGACCACCGATTTTGGTATGCACAAAATAACTCCTTTCTACCACAGAGTTCGGGACATCAGGGTCGGCGTAGACGTCTAATTTTGCCGCATCTCCCCTGGTTCCGCATCACGAATGTCAGCTGGCTCGGCCTCCTCCTCGATGATGGAATTGTTCTACTTGGAAAGGCCACAGATTCCTTCCCCGCCATCTTCGTCTGTTTCTATCATGTTGGTGTTTTCACCCCCATGATTCGGCAACAGATTCGTGTTGACGTTCGGCGCCGCAGGCTGAAGGGAGACCACTTCCTGGTCAATCAGATCCTGGATCTTGTGCTTGAGGTTGATGCAGTCTTCAGTATCATGTCCAACACTGTTGGAATGATAAGCACATCTCTGCTCCGGTTTGTAGAATCTGGAGTTGACATCCACGGGCTTGGGCTCCACAGGGCGAATGTATCCGGCTGCAGACAATCTTTCGAACAACTTGGTTCTGCTTTCAGCCAACACGGTGAAGCTTCTGGAGGGCTTCTTCTCAAATCTTGGGCGAGGGGGATCATACCCGCTCTGCTGGGGGGGAACTTGTTGGTAACTGCGGGCGTTTGGTCGCGGAGCTTGGTAATTTGGATGGGGGCTTTGATATGCTGGGGTTTGTATTTGATATGCGGGGGACGGTGCTCGATAGTTTGGCTGTACATTAGCGCAGCTGGGAGCGACATTCTGGTAATGGAGAGGGACTTGATAAGCTTGGGGGTAGTTTGGATATATGGAAGGAAAATTTTGGGGAATCGGGGGTGGATTCTGATAGGACAAAACTTGGGCATCTGGATAAGTGGGGGTAGCATTGTAGTGGCGGGGATGATTTGATTGTGGATCGTATGCTCGATGAGGCTTTGATGGAGGGTTAGAGCAGCCTTGGGGACGTGGTAAGTTTCAGGGGGCCTTTCTTCCCCCGTGTGAGATAGCGTTAACCTTCTCTCTTTTCTTCCTTACCAGTCCGGAAGACCCAGGCGATGCAGACACTCGGGCTATCTTTCCCGACTTCAGGCCATCTTCGATAGTCTTACCTACTTTGACTATCTCGGCGAACTTGGCGCCGATTAATAAGATGACTCTGTCATAATACTCGGGCTCCTGCACCCGCACGAACACCTCTAGGATCTCTTTCTCTGTCATCAGAGGCCTCACCCTCGCTGCCTCTTTCCTCCACCTGTACGCGACCTCACGATAGCTTTCTGTGGGCTTCTGTTTCATCTTCTCCAAGGAGTACCGATCAGGGACTATCTCGACATTGTATGTGAATCTGTCAATGAAATCCTTAGCCAGTGCGCTCCAACTAGGCCATTGTCGAGTCTCGTGGGACGTGAACCATTCTAAGGCCTCACCGCACAGGCTCCGGCTGAACAACCTCATCAGCAGCGCTTCATCTTTGCCAACTCCCACGAGTTGGTCACAGTACGCTCTTAGGTGTGCCATGGGGTTGCCCACCCCTCCGAAGGTATCAAACTTCGGGATCTTGAACCCTTCAGGTAGGTTCAAGTCTGGGTGAATGCACAGTTCGGCGTAGCTTAAATCGGCGACGTCTAGAGTACATTGCAGTTCTCTCATTTCCCTCTTGATCTCCTCCTTTATGTCTACCTTCGCTTCTTCCCTCGCCCTCCACTCTCTTTCTTGCTCCTCATAATGGTCCAACTCGGAGCTGTGCACCTCATGCTCGGCCGGGACGGGGACTTGGAAAGTGGTTCTTTTGGGGAGGGGTGGGGCTATGGAAGGGCTTGGGACGTTCTGTGCGGTTTGATAGTTTTGCGGATAGTTTTGGGGATTGGTATTTTGGTTTAAATGGGGATGCGGTGTTTGGGAATTGAAGACGGTGGGATTTTGGGTTTGATTTTGGGGTAGTGGGGCTGTTTGAGTATTTTGGGGATGTGGTGGCATTTGTGGAGGATTGTTTGGAAGTGGTGAGGGAGTTTGATAGGAGACTGAGGCGTATTGGGGGTTTTGGGTTGTCATATCTATCCCGGACGGGTTGTGCACGGGTGTCGATGGACGGTGCTGAGTAGGGTCCGAGTTGGACGAGGGGAAGTATGTAGGAGGTCTCGCGTCAAAAAAGTTGGGGCCAAACCCGGGTGAAGGCGTATCTTGCCTTTGCTGCATTTCTACCCTCAGATCTGCTATCTGCTGCATTAACTGCGCAATAAGCTCATTCTGCTCTGCCGCGGTAGGCTGAGCCACCATGACGTCTGTGAGGCTGACTTGTTCATTGTTGTCTCCCATGTCTGTATTTGCGTTTGGTCCGGGGAAGGAATCTGCGGGACCTTTTGATCTGGTAAAGTAGGGGTGATCTGCCAGCTTTATCGACACAGATCAGTAAAAGGTACCTGAGAGGTAAAACAACTCAAAGGAAAATTTGTTAGTGTATATCCAGAGTACAAAATGCATAATATCGCATATAAAACAGATAAACACACAAGTCGCTTTGTTTGAGGATATCTTAACCCACGAATGAGGACGGAAATATATTTTGGACAAACAGGAATTTGTTTGTTTTAACGTCATCTCGGGAAAGATGAATCACGTCGAGCTATGATTTTCCTGCAGTTGCTTTTGACGCCCGTTGATCTTATCTTCGTATCTTTGTAATACGGAGGAGAATGAATATTTTCAGCGATAGGGGCCGGGCTGGGAAAGGCTGCCTATGTAGTTCGGGTCTGAGACGATAGGGAGGGGTATTTATGATTTGTGGTATGGGATATGGGTTTTTTGAGTGAGAAACTTGAGACTCGGAAATTTTGGTCGGACATTTGTAATAGTGGCTTTCGTATATTTTGAAATTTCTGGCTAGGAGTGAGTTTACGATATCCTCATTCTAAGCAACAAGACACATAAGTATTTAAATATCGAATGTCAAACAATATGATGCGCCGTGAGATCGAAAACCTTAGACGCGATTTTGGCGATTTTTGTACTAAAATGGACTTAATACGCCTTGGGTATTAAATCGTCCTAGGCTGATGCCTAATTTGGTTTTGGTTTCGCTCTATCTTAGGCTTTTCTAGAATTGTTTACAAATAGACGGTTACTCGAGTCGGACAAACATCGGGGTGGAGCTATAGAATAACGCCAGATGACCGCATTCCGACTATTTATTCGATACTCCCAAATGACTTCTTGGGTTTTTCTGAAAAAAGTCGCGGTAAGCCGCGTAACTTTCATTTCCTAATGCAACTAGTTGCCGTTTGGCGAAATTTATGCCATGAAATGCAATTTCTAAAAAAAACTAAGTATTTAAACAACTAAACAATTAATTACAAGTAGTCAAATAGGTTAGTCTTAGGGTTAGAATCCTCCAAATACTCCCCAGCGGAGTCGCCATTTCTGTTTTATCGGAAAAAAATAATTTTTGAAAAGAGTTTGTTTTATTTTAAAGGTATTTTTGACTTTTAGGAGTCGTCACTTAATTTTTAAGAAAAATCAAGAAAACTTATTTCCAAAACAACTTTAAATAGAAAATTTTGTTTTGAAAATATTTTAGGGGGTTCGGGATTCTTATTCGCGTCTTAGGAAGGTGTAAGGCACCTAAGACACTCTGTTAACTACAGTTTTCCGGCGATTAACTTATTTGACTATTTTTGTTTAACCTTTGCAAATTGAAGTTTGAATTTTATCAGAATTTACTTAGCCAAATTCACAAGTTGAAATATTTTTATTTATCTTGTAATTTGCGAATCTATTCCAAAGTTTAAATCCCTTAAGATTTTATCTAAACAAGCTTTACTAATTAGAAATACCATTTTTAAGACTTAGTTTAAAATTTAACAAAGTAGAAAAGCGTCTCGGTGGGGTTTGGAGGTTCCTAAGCTTAGACTAACGGCATTCAACACAAAACGACATAAGCAAATAATAGAGAGAGAGAGAGAGGGAGAGGGAGAGAGAGATTCGGGTCCAAGTTTCGGATGATGTTCGCCTTGGCCGAAACTCGAACCCACCTGTTTTTGGGTTTTTTGACCCATCTTTGTACTTGTCCTAGTCTAAACATATAAAATGAAATACAAAAAAAAAAAGCGATAAGGGCTTATGCCCATTACAAAATAAAAATACAGAATAAAGTGAGGGAAAAATCCTCTAGTAAGTCCTCTTTGAATTTCTTCGATCTCCCTGAAGTTGGAATCCGCGCATTAGCCTCGACTCGATGGACGGAAATGGTGAGTCTTAACGACTCTTCCGAATACCTAGAGGAGGATGGAGTCCCAAACGGACTCGAAAGAGGATTTCACATGCAACCAAACAAAACGAAGTTAAGAAAGGAACATGAACTCTCAACACAAAATAGAAATAAAAATAGTAATAATGATAAAATAAAATAAAATAAAAAAAAAGAAACAAAACATCATTAATATAAGTTAAAACAAGAATACATAAACTAATATTAGTCACAGTGCTAGGTGTCGTAACATGATTAAAAGTTAAACAATAGAATAAATAAAAAATACAATATATAAAAAAACGCATGGAAACAGTAACTTGCTTTAGGCTTCGACACCCACGAATTAGACATTAGGTAAAGGGAATTACATCTAATCAATTTAAGAACACGCGATCCCAACTAATACCAACAATTATGTGTTGATGTTGTTAAGGAACTGTTCTCACACACTTCTTAGATCGTTTTATGAATGCTAATACGACTTAAAGCGAGCCTCCATAATAGATTAAGTAAAATATACCGCCTACATGATGCAACTTAACGATGAAGGAAATGGACTTCAATTAATCGACGTGAAAAATCACAACAAGTCGTGTTCTTAGCAATAACCGAGCAAGAAACAGAACGACAACAGGACGTCATTTAACTCAACATCATAACTTTTACCCACGACCATGCATCTCAAATAGTGAAATAATGACACGGTTTTGAACATGAGCCAGCCGACTGAGGCTTTGCCAATATACAACTTAACAAAAGCGAGTTGAGTCACATAACAGAGAGGAAGATTCTATAAAATTAAACTGACATATGTGAGCATTCAGGAAGTGATAGAAAGGTCAAATAACAGCATTAGCAAGCTATAAAGAAAACGAGACCATCCCCTGCATGTTCACGTAGAAATATCTCAACAAACTTGACCCCGAACGAAACAATGGACCAGCAAACTTTGTTTAATAGCACTACGCATGACGACTTCAACCATTAAAACAAGGAAATGACAGCCCTAACAGATCAGTGCATGACATGGAAACAACAAGTTCGAAAAGATCGAAGAAATTAAATCAATAACAATAGACGGACTTTTCAAAATTCTTTCCAACCTTTCTCTAAGCCCAGAATAGACAGAACCATCAAAAATTTTGACCAAATTCCAACCCCTTTCTTGAAGACGGAAGGGGTTTATATAGGGGGATATTAGGGTTTTTCGAGGGAGAGGGGCTGGAGGGACGATTTGAGGCCCATTTCCAGTTTGAAAATCGAATTCCCTCCCTTATCCGGAAGGACGATTCGAGCAGGAAAGAAGGTGGAGGGTTGAGATGCGTTCAGCGTACTGTCGAGGCGACGTGTCACCATCTCCAAGCGAGCAAGGACAAGCAAGGACGATTTTGTGTCGCCTTGCTCACTGTTTTGCTGCGTCAAAGCTGCAGCTGCAAGAGCCCGTTGCTGCGTACAGAACTTGTACGAGCGCGAAGGGAGAGAGAGGAGGAGAGAGGGACGCGTGAGGAGACGCAGAACGCGTGGCTGCGCGTCTGTTTCTGGGAAAAGGGGGTCGCGTACGTTTTTCTTTTCTGTTGTTCTGTTCTGGGAATTCTGACGTGAGGGGAATTAACTTAACTTAAATAATTTGAAAAACTAATTATTTTAATTTTCACAAGATTTATAAAACTAATTAACTTAAATAATTTGAAAAACTCACGAAGCTCGATAATTAAGTTATACCAACGTGGGTCAAAAATTGGGTGTCAACAATCCTAAAGAAAGAACAAAGACAAGCTTGCTTTTGTATCTTAGTTAAATTGATTATGAAAAAATAAAAGAGCATCTAAGTTAGAATTAAATATATTCCCCAATCTTCTAATTATTTTTTCTTAAATTTCCACAAATTATTCTAAAGAAAGAACGAAGACAAGCTTGCTTTTGTATCTTAATTGAATTGATTATGAAAAATAAAAGAGCATCTAAGTTAGAATTAAATATATTCCCCAATGAAATGGATTAGAGTAAACATTACTCTTTTTTTCAAGTATGTGTTTGTTCACATTATAAATGATACCTTATGGAATAAAAAGGAGTGGTTGTAATAAAATGTATATTAAGAAATAACGTGGCATGGACTGATGATAAAACGTGCAAATTTCATTATCTAATACTCTCTCCCTCTTATATTACTTGTAAATATGAGTAAAAATATTCTTCCTAAAATATTTGTTAAATTACAAAAATTAAAAAAAAATTAAAAAAAAATTAATTTTTTAAAAGATAGATTATACCGTTTAAAATTAATTATTTTAAAGGTAAATAATACTAATCACCAAAACTTGTACCTTAGAACTTAATGGATTGAGAATTTTTGTCTTTTAAGTTACTATGATTTTTTAAAATTATATAATTTATATATATATATATATATATATATATATATATATATATATATATATTAATAAAAAATTTAATATAATGAACTTGACTCTATTAATCACAATGCATAATAAATTGGGCAAGTTTCACGATTGAATCGAATTAAAATGTATGTATATTGTTTAATTATAAATGTATAGCAAGAAGATATATGTTTTTCTCTCACTTTATACAAAAACGAAAACACAATATATACATTTCTATTGTATAAAACGAGAGAAAATTGTATTTTATTGCAATTGTATAATTCACAATTGTATAATTCGTTGGCCTTTTTCGCTGCAATATTTGTATAAAATTTGCATTTGTCTACAATTAAATTGAAGTAAAATGTTTGTAAATTGTATAATTAAGTGTATAGCATGAAGATATATGTTTTTGCATGTGTATATACAATTTTCTCTTGCTTTATACAAAAGAGAAACAAAATTTATACAATTATTCCTAATAAACTTTATAAATTTGAACAGTTCAAAAGGTTATTAATAACTGTATTTCCGTACACGTAGTCAAAAGAGGGAACGCGTGAAATTAGCTTTGAAAAAGTACTTTTGAAAGTACTAGAACTTATTTTTAAAATAAGTACTTATGTGTTGGATAAAAATGCCGAAGTTAAAAAAAAGTTGTTGATGTGTTTGGCAAATAAGTGCTGATAAATACTTTTTTAATCAAAATGTCTGAAATACCCTTAAAAGTTGTTAACACGATAAAAGTTAATTAATTTAAGATTTTTATACTTAAAAAACGAAACAAAATTAACTTATATTTTACATCCATAAGTAATTATATTTTGCTATCATTCACATATTTCTTTATTATACAAATTGTTTATAAATAATAATTATAATAATAATAATATATAATACTAATGTTATATATAATAATAATAATAATACAATAATATGAAAATAATAATAATATATAATAATAATAATAATAATAAAATCATAATAAATTAAATAATAATAATAATTAATATATAATAATGATAAATATATAATAATAATTATATATATTATGAAAATAGTAATATGAGAATAACAATTATTATTATTATAATCATAACATAATAATAATAATAATAATAATATATAATAATAATAATAATAAAGTATAAAAAATAAATAATGATGATAAAAATAAAATTATATAATATTAATAATAATAATAATATATAATAATAAATAATAAATAATAATAAAATAAACAGTAATAATAGTAATAATAAAATATAAATAATAATAATAATGATATAACAATTTGAAAATAATAATAATAGTAATAGTAATAATAATATAATTATTATTATTATTATCATTATTATAATAATTATAATATCAATAATAATGATAATATATAATAATAATAATAATAATAATATATAAAATATTATTATTAATAATGATATATAATAATAATAATAAATAACAACAACAACAACAACAATAATAATAAAAATAAAACATTATGAAAATAATAATAATAATAATAATATAATAATAATAATATATAATAATATATTATATAATAATAATTAAAATAAAAATAATAATAATAATAAAGAATAATAAAATATAATAATAATTATTAAATAATAATAATATATAATAATATAATACTAATAATAAAATAAATAATAATGATAAATAAATAATAAAATAATAATAATCATAATAATTAAAATAAAAGAATAATAATAAATTATAATAATAATAAAAGAATTAAGGGTAAAAAGGTAATATACACGATCAACATAAATGACGTTTAAGTTGGAAAAAGAAAAAGGCATCCCTTAGAGCCTGTTTGGCTCAGCTTAAAAGCTGATCAAACTGACTTAAAAGTTGGTTTTTGACTTATTTAGTTGTTTGACAGTACTCAAAATAACTTATTTTAAGCAAAAAAAGTTAAAAGTTAGGTAGAGGTACTTTTTTCTTTAGCTTATAAGCTGTTTTAAGTTGACCATATTTTTACCTTTTTGCCCTTAATATTTTTATACAATCTCTAAATTACCCACATAACCCTAACATCCCTTTCTTTCATTTTTCCCTTTTCACGTGTGGATGATAAACAATTACTATTACTAATAGATGAAAATAAAATAAAATTTTTAAATCTTTCAAGTGATCTATTCAAATTATATAGTATTAAAAAATATAAAATAAGTTGCACATATTGTCACGACCCAAAATCACGAGTCGTGATGGCACCTATATTCCCAGCCAATAGATAAGCCAACCAACATATTTTAACAAACTTAACTAACAAAGAAGTGAAAAGACAAAAAATTTCAAATCTCCAACACTAAGTTCTTATAAGTACGAATGCGGAAAACTGAAAAAAAAAGTACTACCCAAGAAATGGTGTCATGAGTACAAGAGCTTCTAAAATACGATGCAAGTCTGAAACTAAAAAGGCAAATCTAACATAAGGGATATCCTGTATAAATACTGAATAACAGAATAAGTAAAAGATAGAGGGAGGTGTGGGCCACGGAACAGCCAAGCAGCTCACCACAACTCCAAGACACTCCAAACTCGGACTCAAACTGCTCCTCGAGATGTGCTCCTACTTGGAATCGAATCTGCACCACAAAGAGTGCAACAAGTGTAGTATGAGTATGAAACCACGTGTACTCAGTATGTCTCATTGACCGACCACGAAGAAGTAGTGACGGGAGTTTATATAAGAAAATAAATTCTTAAATTATACAAGTATATACATACATATATATATATATATATATATATTACACTCACTATTTAAGTTTCGTCAATAAAGGAAATCAACATTTAATATTTTTCCAAAACACCAAACGAAACATATAGTCATCAAGAATGAATGATGGGATGAAATGCAATGCAATATGATGCCCTGTAATGATATGGCTCAGAATAACCAGTACTCACTCAACCGTATATACATGATACTCCTCGGAAATACATCGAGAGTTCATGACCCATGGGTGACTCGCGAGGTCCATATACCGACACGAACGATCTCCACGTGTCTGTGCAGACGATCTCAACGCACTATCATAATATCACATATATTTTCGCACGGACGGTCTCCACGTGCCCAAATTACAATCTTAACATCTCACCATCCCCAGCACGGACGATCTCCACGTGCCCAACTTATACTCAGTCTCATGTCTATGCATGTGCACAATATTATTTCAATAGAGGGGATGATGATGCATCTCAATCAATCAATATGAACATAATAC
Source organism: Solanum lycopersicum (assembly GCF_036512215.1). Taxonomy (NCBI): domain Eukaryota; kingdom Viridiplantae; phylum Streptophyta; class Magnoliopsida; order Solanales; family Solanaceae; genus Solanum; species Solanum lycopersicum. Next base: position 64,029,661 of record NC_090803.1, on the reverse strand, counting down.
GTAACCACCTCAATTATCACAACTATACGGGTAAAATAAATAAAACACAATCACACATGGAATTCAAGTCAATAATATATCAGCTAATGTCCATATGCTTTGGCATTCTCAAATTTCAATCCACATTCTATAATAGTAATTTTCCATTTTATAACACCGGTACTCATACCAATGCCCGTCACACCATTGATACGAGACCACCATCTTTCCCCCTTACTCTTTTGTCTATTTTCATTTTTAACCTTTAATTAGGAAAACGTCATTCAACAAGTCTAAAAAGTCTTAACATACCTTAGATGCCGAGCTTGTGCCACGAATCTTTTAAAAAATTTTCTTTCCTTTTCGCAAGGTTTCGAAACGTTCCCAATCTACCAATTTTGCAATATTCGTAAGTAAGCAATTTTTTTGTAGACATTCAAATTATTATATGTCTATCATAGACGCTAAAACTCACTCATATCTTCAACCAAACTCCAAATCTTGATATATATTGGTTTGCCAAATTTTTCATACTTGCTAAATTTCAAGCTAAGAACTTAACTTTACATCTCCCAATACCCTTGAATTCAATGTTAAATTATATAATATACACCAAATAATTAATTACCTATCTCAATATATCAAATTAATATCTTAATTTTATATATGTATAAAATAAGAATCAACTCCCCCCCCCCCCAATTTACAACAAGACGAACCACTGCTCCACGTGACCTTCTCTTTTTTTTCTTCAAACCATTCTGCAAACTGTCCATTTTTTTGTTTTTTTTTAAATTATCATAGCCACTGCCAATCATTGGCGTATGATTGCCAACTGATTGGCATCCCACTACTTTGCCTAACATTGCAGCCATGCAACTTTTCCAATTTCCAATCTTTTTTTTTCTTCCCAACGTCACATACACCTGCAATATGCCAATTCCCTTTTCTCTTTTTCTTTTCTTCAAATCCTGCAACTACGACTGTATATAAATTTCAACTTTAAAAATATTCCTATATATGGCAATCATTAGGAATTCTTAATAACTAAACATTCATTCAATTCAATCTAATAATTTTACTAAAGTTACATCTCTTTTAATAACAAGTTACAACAACAATACGATATCAACAGATTCTTCACGCCAACAATTTTTACCACTAATGCATGCTTATGCAGAATATAGATCGGTTAAGGAAAAACTTTTACCTTCAATATTTTACTTCGTTCCTCTTTGTTCTGTAATCTACGTTGCCCAGAAAAATATCAGTTTCTACCTCTTTTGTTTTCTGCCCTTCTAATGTTAATTAAGTAAAATAAATAAACTAACCCCACTAACCTAAATCAATTAATGGGTCAAGTAAAAAGGTATTAAATGAATTATGGATACGACCCACTAACTATTAACTAGATTAATTCTTCACTGAATTTTTTTTTTATCAACTAAATATTCTTAGTTTCGAATAGTTTAAAAAATTACCCCTTTAGATTTTCAAAAGGAGTCAAACTAGTCCTAGTTCTCAAACGACCTAGCGGGTCGTTACACATATAACTTAAATAAAAATTTATATTCCTCTTATAAATAATTTGTAATAATAAATAAATATGTGAATGATAGACAATTATTATTACCTATGGATGAAACTAAAATAAAATCTTAAATCGTTCTTTGATCTATTCAAATTATATATCTTTAAAATCTATAATAAGTTTATATTCCTCTTATAAATAATTTGTGATGAGAAAGAAATATATGAATGATAGCAAAATATAATTATTATGGCTGTAAAATATAAATTAATTAACTTTTATTATGTTAACAACTTTTAAGGGTATTTCAGACATTTTGATTTAAAAAGTTGTTTATCAGAACTTATTTGCCAAACACATCAACAACTTTTTTTTTAACTTCAGCACTTTTATCCAAACACATAACTGCTTATTTTAAAAATAAGTTTCAGCACTTTCAAAAGTACTTTTTTAAAGCTGCAAGCTCATCACTAGTTTTTAGCTTTTGGCTTAAAATAAGTCATTTTTTTACCTAAAATAAGTTACTTTGATTATTGGCAAATACTTTAGTAAGTCAAAGACTAACTCTTAAATCAATTTGATGAGCTTTTAAGTCCATTCAAACATGCTTTTAGTGTCTGTTTAAATTGACTTATTTTAACTATTTTAAAATTAAAATACTAGCTTTTAAGCAATTTTAAAGTATTTGAGTAAAGTAAAAAAATGTTTATAAGTACCTATTTTCAAGCTAAAATAACAAAAATAAGTCAAAAATCATAAGTTAGAAATCCTAACTTATGTTTTTTGACTTATAAGTCATAAGTCAAAAGTCAATTCAAATAACTCCCAAAAAAAGTAACTTCTGATCTAGGTTAGAAACTTATTGAATTAGTGAATTCTCTATTTCCTTAATAAATGAATCATTTTGAATAAAAATGTACGAGTATTAAACATTTGATAATGTGACTTTAATTTGATCTGATTTGTCAATTCATTAATAGGTTCCTCATTCACAGCTGAAAGAGAAACTTAAAAGACATTTATATAAGATGATCTCCGCATTCACTTTTTTATATCTCTTTTATATATTATTTGTAGTATATTATTTATATTACTGTAAATTTTTTATCTTGATTTTTTATGATATGTAAAATATATATTTTAAATTTAAATTTATTTAACATATATTGTAGTGTTGAATTGTTGAAATTTAAAAGATAAATTTCAACGCATTTTCCTATATATAATAAGAGGCTACAACAACAACTTAGGATTGTCCTGCTTGCTTTACCTAGCTGATTATAGAATAACATTTCATGTAAAAAGTTCCAAAATCAAACCCAATCAATGTCACTTCTTATTTTTACATATACATTATATAATGTATGATAAGACGCACACGTACACATAAAGATATAAATATACATGATCGGAATTAAGTTTAATAAATTCTTACATGTACCTCAATAAAAATGTCTAAATCTTTACAAGCCATACCACCTATTAGGTGAAAACATTTAATATTTGACTTTCACAAGCCATACATTTAAGATATTCAAGTACCAAATGTGATAGTCTGATTTTTTATTTTTTATTTTTTGTATATTTAAACTATATAAACTTGCAAAAACAAAAAAATAATATAGCTATACTATTAAATGATGACCCCAAAGATGGGTATATGTTCACTTCCTCATTTGATCTATCTGTAACATACACAATTTGGGCTTATTAAAGTAAAATTAAGGACCAAGATATACCATAGTCGTAAACTTAATTCGTTAGTGAAAAATGACAAAATCTAAGTGAGAGTGTAATTTGTCTTATTTCTATATAAGTTAATAAAACAAAAAAAGGAGCAAATTAATCCTTTTCACTGTTTTAAGAGTACCAAATGCTATTTATATGATTTTTATAATTTAAATTCTAATTAGGCATGGATCCATGTTAGAATTCATATATGAATTCAATAATATTTAAATTTGAGATACCTTGATTCCAGCTCATTGATCTTGATTGTTGATTCTTGATTCTCAAATTAAATTGTTTTATTATGATGAGAATTAAAAAAAAAAGAATTATATATACTCTTCTTCTTCATTCTTAAGACATTAAAATTGTGTGTTCAAGTCATCGAAAGAAAAAAAAAAGGTTAGAAACTCTCCAAAAGAGCTAAAACAAAAGAATAACATTGATTATTTGAGATATTCTGTCCATTTTATTTTAATCGTATCTTTAACTTTTCTTACAATGGTCCATATTTTTACAATATAATTTTGACACCATGAACTATGAAAAGAACTACGTCTTTAACTTTAAGATGGGAAACTATTACTAACTCAGTTTTTTATTTTATTTTAAGTGATATTTATTCTGTTCGATCGAACAAGTCTAGAAGCAAATTATATATTTTTCTTAAGTATTATATTGAAAGATTACCCTGTGACTTCTTAATTAAGCGCTTCTAATTACTTTTTCTTAATTTCCACAAATTATCCTATAGAAAGAACAAAGACGAGCTTGTTTCTTTATCTTAATTAAATTGATTATGAAAAATAAAAGAGCATCTAAGTTAGAATTAAATATATTCCCCAATGAAATGGATTAGAGTAAACATTACTCTTTTTTTCAAGTAAGTGTATGTTCACATTATAAATTATACCTTATGGAATAAAAAGGAGTGGTTGTAATAAAATGTATATTAAGAAATAAACGTGGCATAGACTGATGATAAAACCTGCAAATTTCATTATCTAATACTCTCTCCCTCTTATATTACTTGTTAATATGAGTAAAAATATTCTTCCTAAAATATTTTGTTACGATTTAGTTAGTTAATTATGTGTAATCATTTTAGTTAGCCATTTCAGTTAATTAGTTAAAATAGTTAGTTAGCTAATTCTGTTATTGAACAACTCACTAGTTTGTTAGATATTTTGATTCCTTTTTGTATAAATACATTGTCTCCTCACAATACAAGGTAGTTGGTTAATTCCTTCATCACACTTTCTTCCTCTTCTTTCACTTTTACTGTTGCGACTACTTTTCTTCTTCTTCCTTCAGCTCCATTATTGCATTCATGGAAGCTCAATCATGATTTGTGAGCTAGTTTTTGACATGGTATCAGAGCTTGGAGGTATTTCAATTCATCTGTTTCACCTTCTGAGTTCATCTTTTTAGATCTCGTTTTCTTTGTTTTGATATGCATCTCAAATGTGTTGATTTGCTAGCTAAAATTGGATTCTAGATTTGTTTCTTGGTTCAATATTTTCCTTGTTGAAATTCGTTACTGGATGTGTTGACACCCAATTTTGACCCGCATCAGTATAAAATTAATTATCGAGCTTCCTAAGTTTTCCAAATAATTTAAATTAATTAATTTTATAAATTTTACGAAAGTATAGAAATATTCATATTTACATAATTATGTATATAATTAGTATATCTTATGATTATTCAAAAAACCATCAAAAATATACATTTAAATGTTTTATTAAAACTAGTTTAATTTAAATTATAATTATATTTTGAATCATTATTTTACAATTTAAATAATTATATTACTAAATAAGAAGCTCGTTAATTAATTAATACAAATTCGTTTTATTTAAGGTTTAGCCAAATTTATCATCTTAACTCTATCTGGCTATTTATGAAATTAACTCATTCCCTTTTAATTAATTTCCAGCCCAAGCCTTAAATCTTTCATTCCCAATTTCAGCAGCCCAATACCCTTACCCAATTCCGAGGCCCAATTCTCCCTTTCAAACTCAAGGCCCATTTATCCATTTAAATAAAATTACCCAACCCACTAAACTTAAATCTCCTACCCGACCCAAACCCGTTTTCCCCTCTCCCTTCTTCTTCCCCTAAGCGCGTAAACCACCCCCCCCCCCCCAAACAGAAACCCAGCGAAAGAAAAAATAAATAAAATAGAAACCCCCTCCCCCCACGCAAAATCCCTTCCCTCACGCGATTTTAAAAAAGGGTGTAAAACTCTATATATAATAGAGTAACCAATCTTTCTGTGTATTATTGATGCTTTGGATAAATGCTAATTCTTCCTTTTTTTTTCCTTTTGTTTTCTTTACATGTGACATCGATTCGAGTCCATTTCGGACTCCACTCCCGCATTCCTTCGAGTTAAAAGATCTTTGAGTCAGCCCATTTCAAGTCTAGGAGGTCTTAAGACCCATTTACAGGTCGAAATCTGGCATTGGAGAGCTGCTGGAAGTGGCGGATTGCAGGCATTTGGCTGCGATTTTTGTTTTGAAGTTGTGTATCTGGTTTATACACAATATATACACTGTGATACAGGTCAAAAATCCACAGGAGGCCCGAACTCAAAATTCGAGTTGACGACAGGGAATTTGCACTGCTGAAAAGGATTTTTCAACTTCTGAAAGTTGAAAAACAGGCAGATATACAGCCTGTATACACAGATATACGGGAACGATATACTATATATATGCTTAAAAATATGATTGGCAGGGGAACGTACAGGGACGCTTATTTTAAACCCTAAACCCTAAAATTCAGGATTAGGCAAATAATGCGGAAGTGGGGTGCAGCCCGTATACATCAGTATACATTATCGGGCGACGATATATACTTGTTAAGTAAGTTTTAAAAATGATACAGGTACAAATACGCAGGGCAATACAGGAAAAAATAACGAAAATATGTATTCAAACAGGTGCAGGGCTCCAGAGGTCCAAATGGGTCAAATATATGCTGTATACAGCATGTATACATTTGTATATGTCCTAAATGATTCTTTTTCAGGAATGGACCAGGGGCCTTCAGCAATTTTTTAACAGGCCCAAGGGGCCAAAATATTTTTGCAGGATTTTTAATTTGTTGAAAGGGCCCAAGTCCAGATTTGAAATTAGATAGGACAGGTGGGATAAAGCCCAATGGAATGAATTTGGGCAATAAGGTCCAAGTTCAATTTTTTTTTTGTCTCTCCTCTTTATTTATTATTTGCTTGAATTAATTAATGTGTAGTAGAATTTTAATAATCTCCTAAAGGGTAGCCAATCTTCACTCTTTTAAAATTTACCACTTTATTTTGCTTATTTTTGTTTTATTTTATCACCATTTTTCTTAAGTTTCTCCTATAAATGTTTTCCTTTTAGAAGTAATAAGGTAACAAAAACTTTAAAAATTAAAAAATATATCAAAACGATTTCTTACTAAGTTAAAAATTGAAAATATATTAAAGTCATTTTAGTCAAATCGCCGGACAACTGCAACTTAGCGGGCATCTCGAGGGCCTAACACCTTCTCGGGATGTACATTGAACTTCGAACCTTTTCAATCGATTTTATCTTCTCGGGATGTACATTGAACTTCGAACCTTTTCAATCGATTTTATCTGTTTTTTTAAATCTTTTGAAATTTTTCTTGATTTTATCAAAATCAAGTGGCGACTCCGTGATTTGAAAAAATCGATTTTTCTTAAATAATAAGACTAATTAATTTTTCGAAATCTAGTCAAATTTTCCATTTTAAAACCAAATAATAGTAGTAGTATTTTTTAAATTAAAACAGGATGAATTTGTGTTTTGTGTGTTTGATTGATCTGGTTTTGCTATGGCGATTGAGAATGTTTCATCTTCGACTGAGAGTTCTGTGAATAACAACGGTGTTAACAATATTGATCTTAGTTCTCCACTGTATGTGCATCCTTCAGATAATCCTAGTGTTTCGTTGGTTCAAAATCCTTTTGATGGAATAGGTTATAGATCGTGGAGACGAAGTGTTCTAAGAGTCCTGTCAGTTAAAAACAAGCTGGGTTTTATCAATGGTGATTGTAAGAGGCCTGTTACAGGAACACCTCAGTTTTGTCAATGGTAAAGGTGTGACGATATGGTTACTTCCTGGATTCTTAACTCCTTAACTAAGGAGATAGCAGAAAGTGTAGAATATGTTTTTGATTCATATGAATTATGGAAAGAATTGGAGGATCGATATGATCAAACTAACGGTGCAAAGCTGTATCAAATTCAACGTGAAATCAATGAGCTATCACAAGGAACTTTGGATATTACTGCTAATTACATTAAAATGAAGAAATTGTGGGAGGAGTTGAGTACATTACATATTAAAGTTCAGTGCAATTGTAATTGCACTTGTGGAGCCAAGGATAATATGTATAAAATGGAGCAGGATAGAAGATTAATACAATTCCTTATGGGGTTGAATGAAGTCTATACTGTAGTACGTGGAAATATCCTCATGATGAATCCATTACCTTCCCTAGCACAAACTTTTTCTCTGTTAATTCAGGATGAGAAGCAGAGAGAGATTAAACCTAGTGCTCAAATGTTCATGGAATCCACATCCTTGAATGCAAGTAGTTCAGGAAAAAAGGTTATGGAGTCTGCTGTTTTCAATGCAAACAGCTCAGGAGGAGCAAGTTCTTCTAGATCACTAATGCTAAGTAACAACTCTACAAGGAACAACAATGTTAATTTCAAAACCAATTACTCTCAGACCAGTTCCTATGGTAATAGCAAACCTGGTGTGGTATGTGACTGTTGCAGAAGATCTGGACACATCAGGGATAAATGCTATAAACTACATGGCTACCCACAGAGAAATAACAATCCACAGAGGAGCAATTATTAAAATGAGTACAGGGATAATAATCAGAATTCTAGATTGAACAGAGAAAATGGGCTTATGGCTGATGTTCATGGTTGTTCAGGAGAGAAAAATGATGGAGAAGCTCGTGCAGACACAGCTCATCAACTAACTAAAGAACAATATGTTCAATTTGTGGAGTTGTTGCAACAGTTCCAAACTGAGAAAACCAATGCTGAACACATGGACAATGGTGGTATGAATTTTTTTGCAGGTATGATAGCACGTACTTCTTCAATTGTTTTTGGGAAATTATCTTACAGATGTTCTCACAATGAAACTGAATCTTGGATACTTGACTCAGGAGCCTCTCACCATATGACCTTTGATATAACAGTCCTAACAAACATTACATACCTTCCATGTCCTTTGTTGATTTCCTTACCAAATGGTTATAGAGTAAAAGTTATGAAAATTGGTACTGTAATACTTGCACCAAACATTATTTTGCATCGAGTGTTGTATGAGCCTTCATTCAAATATAACCTTGTTTCAATTCATTGCCATTCAAAATCCATGCCTAAAAGTATTGTGTATTTTTCTGGATCTTCATGCATTCTGCAGGCCCATTCAATGAAGAGGCCTCTGGTAATTGGTGAAGCAAAGGATGGCGTTTATTTTTTGTGTTCTAAATGCTTGATGAAACATGTACCCCCTGGTGCTGCTCCTGCTGCTTCTACCCCTGATCATCTATCAAGACCAAATGCTTTCAATTCTAAGTCTGTATCTTTTTCTACTCACTCAGGTAAACATAATACACAACCTTCTATTTGTTCTTCAATCAATACAATTCCTAATACTTCTCTTATGACTCATACTTATAATGATGTGGATGTATTGTGGCATAATAGACTTGGACATTTACCTTTTGGAAAAATGAAGGAAATTAAATCTATACCTGAAAACTTTTCTGTGAAACAACATTTCCATTGCAACATATGTCCTATGTCAAGACAAGAAAGAATGCCCTTTCATCATAGTATCCATGTTTCTACCAAATTTTTTCAATTATTACATATAGATTTATGGGGTCTATATCACATGTTAACACACGACAATCATAGATACTTTATCACTATTGTTGATGACTATATTAGATGCACATGGACACAATTGTTGACATGCAAGAGTAACAATTAAGCAGACATCAAAAGTTTCTTATCCGTGATTGAGAATCAATTCAATACTCATGTTCAGACCATAAGAACTGACAATGGACTTGAGTTTTTTAATGCAGAAACATCAAATTTTCTTGAGGGAAAAAGAATTATACATAAAAGAACTTGTCCTTACACACCCCAGCAAAATGGGGTGGTGGAAAGAAAACACAAATACTTGTTAGAAACCTCCAGGGCACTTCTTTTTCAATCCAAGTTACCTATTAAGTATTGGGGTGAGTGTGTATTGTGTGCTACTTATATCATTAATAGACTTCCTACCTCCCATGTAAAGGGTAAGTCCCCATATGAGCTACTACATAACACCAAACCAACATACTCACACATGAGATCATTTGGTTGTCTATGCTACCCTACTTTCCCAAAGACTCATAGGGACAAATTTCAAACAAGGACCACACCACATATATTCATAGGCTATCCCTTTGGGACAAAAGGTTACAAGTTTCTTAGTCTAGCCACAAGAAAAATGCACATCTCAAGGGATGTAGTTTTTAAAGAAAGTATTTTTCCTTTTGCTGTTTTATCTGATGTATCTACTTTTCCTTCAGTATTACATTCTGTGCCCTTCATAGATACTTTGCATGATGATACTGTTTCACATTCTATGCAACATATGAAAAATAATGTAGATGGTGCAAGTAACAGTCCGCTTCATACATCACCCAACACTATAACTAATTTATCACCCAATAATGTAGAACCTGATCCTATTTCTGTCCAAAGAGCTGATATTATGATTCCCAATAGACCATCCAGATCACACAAATTACCAGCTTATCTACATGATTATATTCTACCCAACAATATGACAAATCAATTACATAATACACATGTTTCACTTAACACTGCATTCTCAAAACACCAACATATACCATCTGAGATCTTGTCCTCTGAGAATCAAACACTTATGAGAAACATTAGTAATGATAATGAACCTCCTTCATATGAAGAAGCTGTTATAAACCCTGCTTGGCAACAAGCTATGACACAAGAATTTGAAGCATTGCACACAAATCATACTTGGGATCTTGTTAATCTGCCTAGTGGTAAGAAGGCAATAGGATGTAGATGGGTGTATAAAGTGAAGCATAAAGCTGATGGAACTGTTGAGAGATTCAAAGCAAGACTTGTAGTGAAGGGCTATACTCAAGAAGCTGGAATTGTTTATACAGAAACCTTTTCCCCAGTAATCAAAATGACAACTGTGAGGGCTTTGTTAGCTACAGCTGTAAAGAAGGGCTGGGATATATTCCCACTTGATGTGAATAATGTCTTCTTACATGGAGATTTACATGAAGAAGTGTACATGGAAGTTCCCCCAGGCTTGCAGTGCACAAACCAGGATTGGTATGCAGATTGAATAAATCTTTATATGGCTTGAAGCAAGTCAGTAGGCAGTGGTATGCCAAGCTGACTGAAGCTTTATATTCAAAAGGGTACACACATTCTTTGAATGACTATTCCTTGTTCTATAAGAAGTCTGAGACTTCCACTATTTTTGTTGTTGTTTATGTAGATGATGTGATCTTAACTGGCACAAATGTTTCTGAAATCAATGACCTCAAAGCATTTCTTCATGACAAGTTTAAAATCAAGGATTTAGGCATGCTGCATTATTTCCTTGGAATGGAGGTATTATATAAAGATGATGGACTGACAAAGGAAGGAACACCTTTAAAAGAACCACTTTCCTACAGGAAACTCATTGGTAAACTGAATTTCTTAACCAATACTAGAATGGACATCTCATATAGTGTACAACATCTCAGCCAATTCATGCAAGATCCTAGACAGCCACATTTACAAGCAGCATTTCATTTATTGAGGTATCTTAAGGCAGACCCCACACTAGAAATTTTTATGTCCAAAGATCAGTCTTACAGTATCAAAGCTTATTATGACTCTGACTGGGTTGCATATCCAGACACTAGAAGGTCAGTAAGTGGCTATATTGTATTAATGGGTAACAGTCCACTCAGCTGGAAGTCCAAGAAACAAGAGATCATATCCTTGTCATTAGCAGAAGCAGAGTATAGGGCTTTAAGAAAAGTTGCGGGAGAATTAGTTTGGCTCAACAGATTACTCACAGAACTAACTCTACCATTGCAAAGACCTATAGAAGTATATTGTGATAGTCAATCAGCTCTTCATATAGCTCGAAATCCAGTGTTTCATGAACGCACTAAGCATATCGCAGTTGATTGTCACTTTGTGAGGAATTTACTTCAGACAGGCCTCATATCACTTCATCACATAAGTTCTGATAATCAACTGGCAGACATACTAACTAAGACATTGACTGGAATTAAGCATTCTGCAGCACTTAACAAGTTGTTTGTGTTCTCCACGCCTCCAACTTGAGGGGGGTGGGGGGGTGTTACGATTTAGTTAGTTAATTATGTGTAATCATTTTAGTTAGCCATTTCAGTTAATTAGTTAGAATAGTTAGTTAGTTAATTCTGTTATTGAACAACTCACTAGTTTGTTAGATATTTTGATTCTTTTTTGTATAAATACATTGTCTCCTCACAATACAAGGTAGTTGGTTAATTCCTTCATCACACTTTCTTCCTCTTCTTTCACTTTTACTGTCGCGACTACTTTTCCTCTTCTTCCTTCAGCTCCATTGTTGTATTCATGGAAGCTCAATCATGATTTGTGAGCTAGTTTTTGACATATTTGTTAAATTACAAAATTAAAATAAAATTAATTTTTTAAAACATAGATTATACCTTTTAAAATTAATTATTTTGAAGGTAAATAATACTAATCACCAAAAACTTATACCTTAGAACTTAATGGATTCAAAATTTTTAGTCTTTTAAGTTACTATGATTTTTTAAAGTTATATAATTTATATATATATATATTAATAAAAAATTTAATATAATGAACTTGACTCTATTAATCACAATGCATAATAAATTTTATAAATTTGAACAGTTCAAAAAGTTATTAATAACCGTATTTCCGTACACGTAGTCAAAAGAGGAAACGCGTGCATTAAGAGTCCGTTTGAATAAGCTTAAAAGAAGTAGCTCTTAAAAAGTATTTTTGAAAGTGCTAAAATTTATTTTTAAAATAAGTAGTTATGTGTTAGATAAAAATGCTGAAGTTAAAAAAAAGTTATTAATGTGTTTGGCAAATAAGTGTTGATAAATACTTTTTTTAATTAAAATGTCTGAAATACCTTTAAAAGTTGTTAACATGATAAAAGTTGATTAATTTAAGGTTTTTATATTTAAAAAAATAAAACAAAATTAACTTATATTTTACATCCATAAGTAATTATATTTTGCTATCATTCACATATTTCTTTATTATTACAAATTGTTTATAAATAATTATTATAATAATATAATATAAAATTCTAATAATTATATATAATTATATTAAATAATAATAATATAATAATATGAAAATAATAATAATAATAATAATAATGATGATAATATATAATAATAAAAAAAAATAATAAAATAAATAATAATAATAATATATATTTAATAATAAATAATAATAAGATAATATGAAAATAATAATAATAATAAATAATAATAAAATAATATGAAAATAATAATAATGTATAATATATAATAATAATAATAATAAAGAATAATAAAATAAATAATAATAATAATAATAAAATTATAAAATATTATTAATAATAATATATAATAATAATAAAAAAAATATACATAATAATAATAATAATATAACAATATGAAAATAATACAAATACTAATAGTAATAATATAATAATAATAATTATTATTATCATTATAATAATAATAATAATAATAATAATATATAAAATATTGATAATAATAATATATAAACAACAACAACAACAACAACAATAATAATAATAATACATTATGAAAATAATAATAATAATAATATAATAATAATAATTTATAATAATAATAATATTAATATTCTGATTCGAATTGAACTACACTTCTATAAAATTAAAAATTAAAAAATTTAAACGAAAAAATATTAAATCAGATCAAAAAACCAAACATTCACACCCTTAATTAAAAGAGCTCTCAAAATCTTATATATATATATCATTAATGATTACCAGTAAAAGACAAAACCAAATGCACATCCCTAGTTAGAAGAGCTTTTATCATTTATGATTACTAGTAGTAAAAAAATATACTATATTGCTCAACAAGCATTAATATAATCACAAAATATTTGTTAAAAAACATTAAAATCATTCAATCTCCACGATCCAATCCCTTTCATCCTTGATAACACCTCTTTGTATCCCTACTAATCTGGAATAGAACTGCTTACACGATAGATCTGAGCTTATTTTATAATCAATCCTGCAACAATAATAAATACAACCATTAAATTTGATTATTTAAAAGTAATGCAAAAGAAGTGGCTATTAAGTAAACATTAAATACTATATTTTTATATTCGATTAAAGTATTCCAACAGATCTTTCAGCGTTGACTAATTAAATTTGTATATTTTTGAAAAAATAAAATTACCTTTGGCCTTTGTATGTGATACTTCCCACAGGAGCAACACCAACTGCAGTTCCCGTACAAAATACTTCATCAGCACTAATTAATTCATCAGCTTCGATTAAACGTTCTTCAACCTGTATTTTTAAAATATATGATTAAAATGCTTAATCAAATCAAGCTAAGCATAAAGTATTGAATCTGATTTTATAAATAAACAGTTACGTAACATTATAATAATTTTTTTAAAAAAAAATTTACCGTATATCCAAGATCATGTGCAATGTCCATGATGCTTTTTCTTGTTATTCCTTCAAGAATAGTTCCTTTGGCTATTGGAGTTGAAACTACATTTCCTTTTACAAGAAAAATATTGCAAGAAGACACTTCTTCAATATATTTCTTATTTACTGCATCAAGATATAGTACATCTGAATATCCATTTGCCTTCGCATTCTTCATAGCTTTTAAAACCTACATTTAAAAAAAAAAATATCAGTACATAATTATTATACGCTTGAAGAATTTTAACAAAATACTACTATAGTATATTTATTTAATTACCGGAGCATAGTTAGTAATGCTTTTGACTCCGCCAGCTCCACCACGTGAAGCACGATGAACATCTTCTTCAACGTACAGGTTCAATGGCGCTGTTCCTTGCTGCAATTGCGATACATTAATTAATATTCGATCGATACGAGAGTTATGTATAGATATCTTTTTAAGCGACTTAAATAAGAAACTAACCTTGAAATAATTACCAACAGGACAGGCATAGACAAGGAAAGTGTACTCAGGTGCTGGAGCCAAACCCAAAATAGGACCAGTGCCTATTAAAAGAGGCCTAATGTAAAGTGACCCTTTTCCAGAAGGAGGAATCTGCACATTTAGTGACAATCCCCCAATTAAACATTGATCATATCATATATAACTTATTTGAGACTGAGACGAAGAATTTAAAAATAATTAATTACCCAACGTTTGTTAGCAAGAGCGGTTTGCTTAACAGCATCAACAAATTGATCAGTTGTAGGAGATGGCATACACATTCGCTCCGCACCAATTTGCATTCTGATTGCGTTCTGTTCAGGACGAAATAAAAATACTCTCCCATCATCTCTTCTATACGCTTTTGTACCTTCAAACAACCCCTGTTTAAACAAACAAAAAAAAGAAATCGTTAAATATTATTCGAATGATTTTTACTATACTTTAGATTTTGGCCATATAATTTATTTATTTATTTTACCTGTCCATAGTTCAAGACACCAGCAGATGGGCTCAAATTGATATTGCCATAACGATTAAGTTGTCCTTTTCTAAATATTCCATCATCAGAGCATTTAGTCATGTACATATAATCAGTTTGCATCAATTGAAATCCAAGATTGTCCCAGTCGATATCAGCAGACTCTTCATCGCTACTGAAATCATCAAATTAAACAATAGTTCAGTGATTAACTAATTAATTATTTTTTTTTTCAAGTTGTTGACGCAATTATTTCATCTCTAATTTACCTGTAAATAGCAGGCTGTACAGCCGCCTGAGCTGTATAACACCTTGCTGCAACCTGCAAATGCCAATAAAAAAAATTAAATTATTTTTCACTAAAAAGGAAAATTCAATAGTGAGCCGAGCGAGTACATGTAACAATTTATTCGATCGATAAAATATTTTCATCGAGATATATAGATGAGAAACAAACCTTTGAAGATACAGCTGAAGATTGAAATAATTTGCGAAAACATGCGGCTCCTCGAATCATTTTTGCAGGAAAAAAATTAACTAAACCTTAGTGTTAGATCTTTGGAGAGAAACAACAAATGAATGTGCGAAATTAAAAGGGAAGGCAAAGCAAGTTTTGAGGAAGTTTGTTAGTTGTGATTTAGATTCAAGAGAAACGTGTGTTTATATAGTGGATTGGAGAGAACAAAAGGCTTATTATAATACACGTGGCATTATTATCATTATTTTTATCGACATAGAGATTCAGATTATCTGTACTTTGATTAATATTTTAAATAGAAAATTATATATAATAGCAATTAATAACCTAAAATAAATGAAGTAGCTAAGGTTTAATTTAATTATGCTCCATATTAAACGTATGCAAAAAAATTGTCAGGCACCTCTCTCCCAAATCTCACTCACCACCCTCGCCTTTCTCACATATACAAATAAAAGCGGAATGTATAAATTGTGTTTCTGTTTGTATAAAGCGTGAGAAAATTGTATATACACGTGTAAGTACATATATTTTCGTCCTATATACTTATAATTATACAATAAAAATACTCCCCTGCCCAGTTTCTTTTGTCTTTCTCTCTTTCTCGTTTTATAAAATTTTCAAATTGTATCTAATTTCTCTCTTTCTCGTTTTATACAATTTGATTCAATTGTATATTCCTTGTCAAGTCTCTTTTGTCTTCTATCTTTCTCATTTTATATAAATTCAAATTGTATATAATTGTTCTATACATTTATAATAATACAATTTGTTTTATCCACTATGTTTTTATACGGTTCTCTGCCCAAGTGTCTTTCTCTATCTTGTTTTATACACTTCGTTTTATACAATTTGCTTTAACCGTATATGTATAGCGAATTATACAGTTTCTATGTTTGCTATGTAGTGCAATTATACAAACTTTGTTATAGCATACAAATGAATTTTTTATTTGTTATATGTAAAAGTTGCCCTTTTTTAAAATATAAATTTTTTAATATTAAAATTTTAAAATTTAAATTTTGATAATATTGAATGATTTAATAATGTAAACTTTGATCAATATGTTAACATATATATCATCGTAAATATAGTAATTTTTGAAAAAATACGGATAAATAAAAAAAAAGTACCAATAACATATAAATTAGACGACTCGATAAAAAAATAATAATACGCCGAAATATAAGAGAGATCGAGATGGGGACAGAAAAAATCTGGCTGCCCCAGTCCTACCACGCTTCCAAATCCTCCTTATTTCACTATAGACTACATTCTTTTCTTTTATTTTTTTAATTTTGAACTTTAAAAGTTGACCCAATATCAAGTTGAAATGTTGAATATATCATACCTGTCTTATAATAATCTTTTTTTGTTTAATATTGTAATTAAAATGTTCAACTATATTTACATGAAATTATGATTAAGTAATATATTAAGATTATAAAAATATTAGTATATGCGTTAGTACTTGGTAGGAGATAAAATATATTGGTGAAAAGTAAGTTCCATACCAGCCGAAAATAACAACACTTTTATAATTAAAAATATACTTATTTAAACATAATTAGACGAAATTAAAGTTATATATAAAAAATAGTAAATATTACTCTCTCGATTTATATCAACTCTTTTTTTTTTAGACTTTTTTCAATTTTCAAAAAAGTTTGAGTTATTTAAAGCTTAAGATAAAAGTTAGCCTATCTAGTCTAATTTGAATTATGTTATAAAGAATAGTAGTGTCTTGTTATAACTGATTTTTTCGATTATATATCCTTTCGCAACATCCAACAAAAAAATAAAATTTCTTTTATTATGTGAATTTATGAAAGAATAATAGAAAACTATTTGTATTTTGTATATGTTGCTTATTCATGTTTTGCTATTTTGTGAAATCATCAAAGATTCAAAGTAGATGAGAAAATCATTGAGATCATATCATATATAAACATTGAATAATGTAAGTAACTCTTTGGTATGAAGGTAATTTGCCCCTTTAATAAATCTATTTTCCTTAAAACAAAATTAGTCTATTATAGAGCTTCTTATTTTATTTTTTTTAAGCACACAATTGTTTTTTTGAAATGATTATGTTTAGCTCGACATAATCATCATATTTTGTAAAACAAAGAAGTCATAGCCAATTAATTCTTTCGTAGCAAACAAATTAAATAGTCATAAAAAAGTGAAAACAATATTAAATGAAATAGACTCCTTTTTTAGATCTAAGTTCCACCAAATTAATACTCCATATGAAAAATTATGAAGAATTGTTATTAAAGAATTTTATCAAAACTTAACATCCTTTTAGATCTAAGTTCCACCAAATTAATACCCCATATGAAAAATTTGAAGAATTGTTATTAAAGAATTTTATCAAAACTTAACATCCTTTTAGATCTAAGTTCCACCAAATTAATACCCCATATGAAAAATTTGAAGAATTGTTATTAAAGAATTTTATCAAAACTTAACATTTGATAGTATTAATATCATCACGTGGATTATTGCATAAGTCTGTAACTCATTAAGACGGAATGATTTATTCCTTCACCCCTATGTAAATAATAAATATTAATACCATAACCGACTATTGTACTACCTTTTCCGTTTGGCCAATTCACATTTTTGTGCTAGTTTTTTTTATTTGTATAATTATTTTTTTTATGATATTAATGTTTTTATTTTATGAGTATCGTGTAAAGTTATATTAATGTCTTGTTGTATAAAGTTGTTGGAGAAATCATATATGAATTAATGAGTATTTTTTTATTGATTAAATCAAAAATTAAATCGTCAAAAAAAATTGATAAGAAAAATGTTCCATTAATTTAATGATTAAATAGCATATTTTTAATAATTATCAATAATACATAAAATCAAATCAAATCGACCAATGCACACAACCTTCACATGCTAACCCTTCTTTTGTAATTATGTGAGTTGTTACATAATCTAATATAAAAATGATTTAATTAAGTGTATTATTCTCATACCTAAACTAAATAATTAAGCAAACCAAACTCATGAGGAACGTGTCAAAATGCCATGTTCCCACTTCCCACCGTGGTATGCGGCTTAGCTCCTCCTAGCGTGGTAAATATATATTAGAAAATTAATTTAAATTTTAATTATAAAGATATTAATATTATTATTTCTTTTGAGACAATATTTCTAGAAAATTAACTATGTAAATGCCCTTATCAATTTGCCGGTTAATATCATTTTTTTTCTCAACTGAATTCGCCAAATAAAAACTACTCCTCTCTATTTTTGTAGAAAAGCTATTTTATAAATAAATAAAAAAATAAAATAAATGAATTGTTCGAAGTTTAAAATGAATGTTTGAATTTTTTCTCCCCCTTCACTTACATAATTTAGGTGATAAGTTCAAAATAGTTAATTATTTGTATTTATAATTTTACTTTAAATTATTTATATTTTCAAGAATAGTTTAACAATAATTATAAAGGCAAATACATAAAGTGATGTTTAATTTAATTATAAAGGGAGTAACATCACTTTGCGTATAATATGTACAAAATATGTTGCTCTTTCATTTCTTGGTTTTGTCTAAAAATATCACGCGTATAGGCAAATTAATATTTGCCATTTTCTTCCGCAAATAAATAAAAAATTTAATTAAGAGACGTTATGTTAATTATTTATAAGGAAGAAATCAAGATCCAAGTAAAAGGATATATATAATACCAATATAAAAATTAAAATAACATTATAAATATAGCTTGTTGCTTGCACGTACGACTTGGACTCCTTAAGCATATCTCATCAATCGTTTTCACATATCAAATGTACTCAACATTTTTAAAACATGCACTCCTTGTGTCGAATTAATATTTTTTAATTCTATAATCCAACTCGATTTTTCATTTCCAGTACTAATAAAAAATTAGCATAAAATCTGAAGTGTTAGCCCTTCAGATCAAATTTAATAAAATATGAAATTAGTGATCAACAAAATCTTTTTAAGAAAATAAATTTCCATGGCTGTTGTAGGTGTCCAGTGTGAATGGTATTTTTAAGAAACGTGGTATGCATGTATATATGAAATATTAAAAGAGAAACGAAGAAAATGGCTAATATTTTTTTCTTCAGATTTTCCTTTTTTATATCATCCATATTTGAGATGCTGCAAAATATATACTGAAGAACAGGATTAAGTATTGCTAATTAAAATTACTTATTCTTAAAAGTATTTTTTTCTATAATAGTATTTTGGAAAAGTGCTTTTTTTTTAAAAAAAAAAAGAATTATTTATGTGTTGGTGAATTCATTCGAAAAGTACGTTTGACAAACAAATTTTCTATTTGACTAATTCTTTTTATCTGAGAGTAAAATTATGAAAAAGAACAAGTATCAATGTAATTTTACTATTAAAATTATTTTACTAAAACAGACTATCTTAAACATTTATTATAAAAAAATAATTAAATTTTATTTTTAGTAAATTATACATATTTAAATTTTCGATCAATATTATTCCTTTTTTGGGAGTTCAAAAATCTTTAATTGTTACTTTCTTTTCTTTTTTCTAGTCTTGCAAAAATATTGCTGTTATTTTTTTCTTTCTAATTTTGTCAAATAATACATAAAGTAATATTTAAAATATAAAATAATAACATATAAACATAAAAAAAATATATAAAATAAAATTTTTAAATGAAACTTAACTAAACTTATGAGATATATCAATTAATTAAAAAAAATATATTGATCAGTATATATATATATATATATAGAATAATTTAGTCTTGGAAAAAGTTAATTATTTGCTTCTACTTCATTTACTGATTTGCCAAACATTTACTTTTTCTAAAAATAAATGGCTTTGGCCTCCCGATAGCAGTGCCAAACAAGCTATAAGAAAAATATATAGATAGTTTTTACGTAAGTATTAAATGACATTTTTAATAAAAATACTATAGAATTAATTAAAGAAATCTTGCTCTTTCATTTCTTGATTTTGTGTTACTTAAATGATTTTCTTACCCTTTTCTTCCCTAACTAATATAAGAATATTATAATAAAGAGATATATGAATAATACTAATATAAATTAACATTATAAATCTAGCTGTTGCTTGCACGTAGGACTGGACCCTGGACATATTTCATCTATTTGTACAGATAATTCAATCATTTTCACGAATCAAATGTACTAAATTTAATATTATTTGAGTTAATAGAAAGCATGCACTTCTTGTGTCGTAGTAATATTAATTCTATAATCCAACTCAATTTTTTATTTCCAATTTTATTAATAAAAAATTAACATAATATCTGAAATGTAGCTGTCAAATATTCTGATCCTCTAAAAATAATTAAATGAAAGGGTGAAAGATTGCCTATTAGTCCCAATTTTTCTAGCTGGCCACGAAGTGTTTGCGCATTTTAAATTAATTATCAAAACTCAAAAGTTAGTAAAAGAGAATAATATAAAATGGACTTTGGTGAAGTGAAAATACCCATTATATTTGATACACTTCAGACATATATATTATACTAGTTCTAATTTATTTTTATTAAAATTAAGATATTTAAATTTGAATATATAATATACATTTTTTTTTATAAAAAAGCAGTAAGCACGTAAACATTTTTTTATTCATTGAATTTCATAAAAAAAGATCAAAAGTACAAAAAAAAAATAACTTTTTTTAAATCAAAATAATGTTATATAGGTCTGGACACACAAACTAGGCTATAGAATTTCAAAGCCTAACCAAATGAGGTACGTAAGTCTTTTGTCTAAGATGTATCAATGTACATTATTTATTTTTGGAAAAAGTGTTAAAAATGTCCTTACATTATGTGAAAGTAATGAAAATGTTTTCTGTTTATAGAATGATTCAATAATGTCCTTATTGTCAAAAAAAAAAAAATACCCTTCATTTATAGTTTGGTCCAGAAATGCTCTCGCCATCGATACTTGGTCAAAAAATGTCCTTATTTTTATTTATTGGGTCAAAAAAGCGTATTTTCCAAATAAATATATTATTATTTTCTTTTAGACACATTTTTTTTTCAATTAATATTTTTTTTAGAAAAATAACAAATGTTTATGTTACTTTAATTCAGAAAAATGAAAATATTTTATATATATATATATATATATATATATATATATATATATATATATATAAATTAATGATAGATAATACTATAATCTTTTATACATGACATATATTATTATTAAAGGGTACATCAAATTAGGTACGTAAATCTTTTGTCTAAGATGTATCAATGTACATTATTTATTTTTGGAAAAGTGTTAAAAATGTCTTTAAATTATGTGAAAGTAATGAAAATGTTTTCTGTTTATAGAATGAATCAATAATGTACTTATTGTCAATATTTTGGTTCAAAAATGTCCTTAAACTATGTAAAAAGAAACAAAAATACCCGTTTATAGTTTGGTCCAAAATGGCTCTCGCCATCGATACTTGGTCGAAAAACGTCTTATTGTTATTAATGGGTCAAAAAAGCGTATTTTCAAATAAATATATTATTATTTTCTATTAAACACATTTTTTTTCAATTAGTATTTTTTTTAGAAAAATAACAAATGTTTATGTTACTTTAATTCAGAAAAATGAAAATATTTTTTATTTTATCATCGAGTATTTTTTATCGTTATATATATATATAAATTAGTGATAAATATACTATAATCTATATATATGACATATATCATTATTAAAGGGTACATCAAATTATTCTATTTTAATTGAAAACATGAGCTTAAAAGGAAAAAAAGTTTCCTACATTTTTATTTATTAAAGTGATTTTAGAATAAAGACAACAATAATAGTGCTCCTTGATAATATTTTAATTAGGAAGAAGTCATGTTTAAAAAGAAAAAAATATTATATTTTATTTGGAGAAAAAAGCATTTTTGATCCATTTTGTAACTATATGGTGTTTTTGGACCAAAATATTAATTGCAAAGATATTTTTGAACTAAAATATAAACGAAGGACATTTTTATTCCTTTCACATAGTTTAAGGGTATTAGTAACTTTTTTCCTATACTTTTTTTATTTTCCATTTAATAGTATTGACCTACATAATTTTTTTGAATCAATCAGTATCACATATCAACACCCCTTGTTTCTAAATCTGCCCCCTGATAATATTAAAATGTGGAGTAAAATTTAATTTATTTGAATACATGTTATAATTAAAATATGAACATTAAATAATTAAAATTGTCTTTTTGGATATTTTGATGTGTAAAATTTATTTTTGATTAAAAATTACCACACAAATTTTTTAATAAAATATGAAATTAGGCTAATACTATATTCGTAAAATATTTTTAAGAAAATAAATATCAATAAAAATGGTGTTTTAGATAATAATGGTGAAATTAGTCGTGACAGTTGATAGTTAAATGATAGCACTAATATCTAACAATGGTGTTAAATGATCATGTTGAATAATAATTTATAGTAATGGTTAATAGTGATTATATCAACATTTTCAAGCCACTTCAATTTTCTAGGAAATGATGCCTTGACTTGGACACATAACCAAAAGTCAAAACAAACTTTCCCCAAATTTGATTCAAAATTGTACCTCTTTGTATATTTGGTGAATTCCTTCTTTTGTTGTCTAATGCATGAAGCTTGACTATTTGGATTTTTGTTAACCTTTTTTTTGAGTCTTTGTAATAATTAAAAAAAAAGAATACTTATTAAAAATGAGGAACTAGATATTTTTTTTAATTCAATTCTCCACTTGTACAAGAGAACTCATGGGGTGATCTAAAATTAGGAAAGTGAAATTTTTTGTGAAAGTAATTAGTACATAATATATTATTTTTAAAAAATCTACTAAGAGAATTCATGAGGGATCTAAGCATGATGTATGGTAATCCCAACCACTCTCAGTGTCTTAATTACTTTGACCAACTTATATTAAATTTATTCACTATACTAATATAATAATGAACTTATAAAATCGTTTTTGCCATATTAAAGTTGCTGAATTTTACCACTATAAGTCTATAACAGTAAAATAATTAGATTCTATCTATTATAGTAGTAGTACAATAATAATAACAAATTTATAGCAATTTCACAAATGAGATTTGAAATGGATAGGAATCAGGACATATGCAAATTTTAGGAAGTTAAGAATTATTTTTACTAAATCTTCAGCTCAAGTAAATTCACCGTGATAGCATGATCATATAATATTTGTTGTTGCGTTATAATAACTAAATTTATAATATTAGTCACTGTTATATTTCATATGCTTTAACACTAAATGTAATGTCTTTATTAGGGAGCTTTGTATTCAATACACTTTTCGACATAAATTTAAATTTAGTCGAGTTCTAATATAAGTATGGAACACTCTTGAGAAGAATGCTCTGGTCCGGCATAAATGTCACTAGGTCATCTATGATTTGCGATAGAAAATAATATAAAAAAAAACAACTAAACTAAACATACTCATCAAGGCGGCATTTTTAGCGAGTAAAGTTAATATGACAGAGAAGTAGTTTTACTACTCTCTTCCTTCATTTTTAATCATCCATTTTGAACGTAACTTGGTGATTAATATTACATATTTTTTGTAATACAATTGATATCTTAATAAAAGTAAAAGAAAGAAAATATTTTTAAATACTAGATAAGTAAAAATGAATAGAAAATATATTTTACTATTATGAATGAAATTAAGTCAGCTTTATAAGAAATAATTTATTCAACTTATTTGTTACATAGAAAATTAAATAACAATACGTGAAGTTAACTCTGCTACGATAATTGTTATGATTATGTTCACTATTTTGACTTTGATCATACATTTACATATATCGTTGAAATTTAATTAGGTGAAGATAAGACTAATACGATGATAAAGATTGAAAGATGAGAAGCTGGTTCCTTGTATTGCTTTTCAAAACCATTACGCATTATTTATTTTTTATTTACGCTGCTAAATTAATTCAACCTAATTATAGTAAAACGTTAACTAAAGAGAAAGAAAAAGTCATATTCATACCAATCTTGAAATAAATTTACTGTAACGATCTCTCACGTTTTACGTATTTAAAAATTGTCGGTACGTAAAGTTTAATTTAATTTATTCATTTTGATAATATTTGATATGATTAGAATATATAAAATTTCTATACCAATCATATTTATTATATACAATAATTATGTATAGTGTATAAATATAAAATTTAAAATTAATTTATTTACTAATTATTTTATAAGTTATAATTACTCCGATTATTTTAGGTCGTTGACCATGCAATGTGCATGGAATATGAAATTATTTTGTAGCGCCGTTTTTATTTATATACAAAAAGTCCAAAAAGGTGTGTGTTTTTAATATAGTTTGGCAAAAATTAGTTTATATTATCTTGAGAGGCTGGATGATCTAGCTTTGTCAAAATTGAGCTACTGTCCGTTTAGAGTTAATAGAATAATTTTTTTTCGTCTTCCTATTGAATATTTGACTCGATATAATACTGGTCACTAAATGTAGTTTTGACTCCTAATTAAAAAAAAAACTTTACTAATATTTGTTCAAAGGTAATACATAAGGACAAATTGGACCTCAATAAAAAAGGTCTGCGTCACTTTTTTGATTACTTCAAAATAGTAATGAGACACAGTCAGCATTAATTGCAATCAATATTTACTCCCCCTTCTCCACCTTTTTTATTATATATAGTTATTTTTTAATTATTTATTTATTTCGATAAATTAAAAAAAAAAATTATCTATTATATTTTCAATTAAATAATTAAGTATTTAAAAAATATAAAAAAATTATTCACTTTATAATTAATAGGTTCAAATGATAAAATCAATACGTCTTTACTAATTTTCTTAATAGGTATACCAATTTAAAAGTGAACAGGTAAAAAGAAACGGAGAAGTACTTGTTTATACTTCCTCTTTTGGCTATTCTTATATATTTGTTAATTTTGACAAATCAAGAAAGAACAAAAAAATAAATTTTATTATATTCTTATTTAAACTTCTTGAAAATTTTCAAATTTTAATTCATTCTTTTTGAAACCATAATTAATAAGGGTAAAATTGTAACTTTATTATGTTAATTATTGTTATTTTAATATGTGTCATTTCTAAAGTGGACAACTAATTAAAAAATGGGCAACTTTCACATATAGCAAACAAAAAATTCATATTTGTATGCTATAGCAAACTTCGCATAATTGCGCTCCATAGCAAACATAAAAACTGTATAATTCGCTATACATATACAATTGTATAATTTGCTGGCCTAAATTGTATAATTCGCTGGCCTAAATTGTATAATTCGCTGGCCTATTTCGCTTCAATTGTATAATTAGCTTTGCATACAGTTGAATCGAATTAATATGTATGTATATTGCATATTTATAAGTGTATAGCAAGAAGATATATATTTTTCTCGCTTTATACAAAAACATAAACACAATATATACACTTCTGTTGTATAAAGCTAGAAAAAATTGTATTTCACTGTAATTGTATAATTCACAATTGTATAATTCTTTGGCCTTTTTCTCTGCAATATTTGAAGTAAAATGTTTGTAAATCATATAATTAAGTGTATAACACGAAGATATACATTTTTGCATATGTATATATAATTTTCTCTCGCTTTATACAAAACAAAAACAGAAATTATACATTTCTGTGTATAAAGCGAGAGAGGCGAGAATGGGAGAGTGGCGAGCGAGACTTCTGGGAGAGAGACGCCTGGCAAATTTTTATCAATGTTTGCTATGGAGCACAATTAAATCAAACCCTAGCTATTCTATTTAATTTAGGTTATTAGTTTGCTATTATATACAATTTTCCCTTAAAAAAAAAGAGCATCATTTAATACTAATGAATATATATCTTGAAACAATAATAACATACGCATAATGTAAAATTTAAAGAATATAATGCGTAAAACATCAATTTAAAAGCATCGGAAAAATGGAATAAGAAAATAAAAGCGCTAACAACAATGAAATAATGTAATAGAATAACCGATACATAACAACAATGAAATAATGTAATAGAATAACCGATATATCTTAAATTGATGACTTTTTTTCTCTTTTAAAAATAATAACTTTAATTAATGTGTATTGTGGTAGTAGTTAGATGTGGAACTTAAATTTCAGGTTGCTCACTTGAAATCATCGTAGCAGCTCAAAAGAGCTTAGTATTATATTTCATAAATGTTAGTAGGAAAGATTATTAAACCAGAAAAATTGGAAAAATTTGAACAACAGTTATGAGTAATAATATATTAATGCTTCATCTCAGTAAAATATAAATAAATTCATATAGCTAAAATTTGAAGTTACCGTTTGTATTGAAGACGACTCTGACTTGGGATTGTTTAATTAAGGAAAAATTGTATATAATAGCAAACTAATAACCTAAATTAAATGGAATAGCTAGGATTTGATTTAATTGTGCTCCATAGCAAACATTAACTAAAATTTGTCAGCGTCTCTCTTCCAAAAATCTCGCTCGCCACTCTCCATTCTCGCTCACCTCTCTCACTTTATACACAAAAGTGTATAATTCTGTTTCTGTTTTGTATAAAGCGAGAGAAAATTGTATATACACATGCAAAAATGTATATCTTCGTGTTATACACTTAATTATACAATTTACAAACATTTTACTTCAAATATTGCAGAGAAAAAGGCCAACGAATTATATAATTGCGAATTATACAATTGCAGTGCAATAAAATTTTCTCTAGCTTTATACGACAGAAGTGTATATATTGTGTTTCTGTTTTTGTATAAAGCGAGAAAAACATATATCTTCTTGCTATACACTTATAATTATGCAATATACATACATTTTAATTCGACTCAACTGTATGCAAAGCAAATTATACAATTGCAGCAAAATAGGCCAGCGAATTATACAATTTAGGTCAACGAATTATACAATTTAGGCCAGCAAATTATACAATTGTATATGTATAGCGAATTATACAGTTTTATGTTTGCTATGAAGCGCAATTATGCAAACTTTGCTATAGCATGTAAATATGATTTTTTTGTTTGCTATATGTGAAAGTTGTCCTTTAATTAATCATTATTCAAACCTACCAATTTTAGACCAAATAAAAAAACTTAATTATATAAATATTTAATTTTAAGTAAAACTTTTAAAATTTAGAACTATAGCTACGTTTAGAAAAAGAATGCAGCACAAACTAAGCCCCATTACTTGTGGAAAAAGGTAGATCCTAATAAGTGCGAATTTTAGAGTTTAGACTAAAAATTTAATTTAATATAATATAAAATGTCACGTGTTTACCATGCAAGTTTAAAAACATTTTTTGGTTTATTTTACAGAAAAGTTGCATAGTTTTATAAGGTAACATTTCCGGCTGAGATAATCAAATTTTTAAGCTTTCTTCAAATAAAATGAAAATTATGGGTAAGAATTGAAACATAATAAGCCTCTCTAATAACAATTTATCCATTTGTATATCTCACTGGAAGTTTAATAATTTGTACAAATTGGTCTCTCAACTTAATTAGTAAAATAGGCGGTAATTTTATATTAAAATGGAAAACAATCATAACCTCCCAAAATTCATTGTGCGAAATTGGCTCTATCTATAGAAAGCCCTAATTAACTCACAGCCAGCCCTAATGAAGAAGATTGGGCCAACTTAACCTATAAAGGTATGGGCTCTTGAAGAAAAACTGCTAGGCTGGTCTATGGCCCATGGGTATTGGATTATCTTGTGCAGTTGGACTATTTATGTAACATTCTAAAAATAATTTAATTCATTCTAAGTTCATAATCCTACATACTTTATGTTCTTTTCTCTAAAGCCCTAAAATTGTAGAAGAACCAAGCCACAACATAAAAGATTTGTAACATATGAATTAAAAGATGGACAACTTTCACATATAACAAACATGAAATTTATATTTATACGTTATAGCAAAGTCTACATAATTGCGATCCATAGCAAACATATATATGTATAATTCGCTATTCATATAAAATTGAAGCGAATTGTATAAAACGAGAAAGAGAAAAAAACTTGAGCAAAGAATTGTATAAAACGAATTGTATAATTATAAATGTATAGGAAGATTATACACCATTTGAATTTGTATAAAATGAGAAAGAGAGAAAGGCAAAAGAGACTTGGGCAGAAATTATACAATTGAATTGAATTGTATAAAAGAGAGAAAATATATACAATTTGAATTTGTATAAAACGAGAAAGAGAGAAAGGCAAAAGAGACTTGGGTAGGGGAGTGCTTTTATTGTATAATTATAAGTGTATATGAAAAAAATATATGTATTTGCGCATGTATATACAATTTTCTCTCGTTTTATACATTAGAAACACAATTTATACAATTCTATTGCATGAAGCGAGAGAGGCGAGCTACAGTAAGCGAGCGAGAGACGGAGAGTGACAAGTGAGAATATGAAGGAGAGAGGGACTGACAAACAATTTGCTATGAAATATAAATAAATCAAACGGTAGCTACTATATTTACTTTATATTATTAGTTTGTCATTCTATACAATTATTCCTTAAAAGAATGAGTAATGAGACTTTTCTATGTGAATTTGAATTAGTTAAGCCTGAGTTAAAGTGGATACTCCATCCTTAAAATCGGACATTACATAAGAATGAATAATGAGACTCTATACGAATTTAAATTAATTGAGCCTAAGTTAAAGCGGGCACTCCACCCTTAAAATGTGACTTTACATAGGCAACAAGAGTTAAATACAAACTTTTCCAACTTTGTTGTAGCAAGAAAAATAAAGAGACGGAAATTTTAAGAAATGCTCATTAAACTCCAACTACATAAAAGTAGTAATATTTGAGTTTTAAATTTAATTTTTCTACATATTTACAGCAATAACTCTTTGTAATACGCATAGAATTGATCTATTAGTTAGATTGAACTGAAGAAATATTCCTCAAAATTAAATTCAATCAGTTCAATTTATCCTACCCGTTTAAGCTTGGCTAGGTTATTAATCCACTAATTTAAACTCAATTCATTTAAAAATTGTACTGGTATGTAATTCAAAATTACATCAAAATATTTTTAATTCTCTTTTATTTGATATATATATATATATATATATAGTGAGTCCGGAGCCTGAAGGGTAGAAAATATTACCAAAAATTTCAAAACGGTATATAAAATTTTTATATTAACAAAAACGGCAAAATCGCTAGAACAACAACGATTCTCTCCGCCGAAAAAAGCAAAATCATTGCAGTAGCAGCGATTTTGCAAAATAAGTTTTTTTTTAAAAAGAAATATTCAAGAAAATCACTGCCTAGGCAGCGAATTTTTTTTTCAAAAAGGCAGCGATTTTCATTTTTTAAAAAAAAATCAAGAAAATCGCTGCCTTAAAAATTATTTAAAAAAAATAAATTAAAATCACTGCTTAAATTTTATTTTTTTTAAAAAAAATCACATTTTGCAAAATCGGTGCAGTAGCAGCGATTTTGCCGTTTTGATTAATACAAAATTTTATATATTTTTTTGAAAGTTTTATTTTTATTTTATATCCTTTAGGCTCCAAACTCTATATATAGTCATAACAATGAAAAATAATTTTATTAGATCCTAAAATCTTTTTAAAAAATAAATAAAAACTCAATAAAAATTAAATTGAATGGAATCTTAATCTGTTTTCGGACCCATCACCTAATTTAGGTCAGCCAAACAAATTCGTAATGAAATTAAATATTAATCTATTTATTATATTGAGAAATTATGACCGGTCTAAATCTCATTTTATGCGTCCAATTATCACGCCATATGTGGTTAGATCAAAACAGGATAAGAATCTGAAAATTTGGATTCCAAATTCGCCAATTCCGAATAATGAGTTTTTCCACAAGTTACAAATCAGAAATATTAAGAGATAAAATTAAAAACACACACGATAAATTTAATAATTATAGCATTTTATTATATTAATTAATTAGTACGGAAGAACAAACATAACAGACAATTCCAACCAAAGATGATTAATTAGAGTACTATGAAACCGAAACACAAACTATTCCAGTTTTTCTCCAATTTCTAGAGGATGTTACAAGACGAACTAGGTTTTGAATCTCCGGTGCCTGTGCCCGTGCCGCCGTCAACGCCGTCGGAGACAGTCCCCTCGCCGGTGGTTTTGACACCGGGCCAATCTTTGCACTGACAGTGCTGACCTTCAGGGATTCGGTTGTAGACGGAGGGGACATGTCGTCCACAACCATCCCAACTGGTCTTTCCGCAGCTCGAACACTTGACCTCGTAACACATATTATTATGATTATTTTGTATGAATGAATTTTAGTTTGTGTGTTTATGAAAGGGAAAGAAGGATTGGGTGTTGTTATATATAGTGCACGAAAGCGTGTTGAATTGAATGAAATAATAAGTTTATTTACAAAAAAAAAAAAAGAAGAGGATGTAATTATAAGTTTGTAGATGATAATGTTGAATATAATGTCCGAATTTAGTGCGTTGACTGACTTTGTAACTGCCACTTTTTCAAGGAGTAGTATGCACTATAAATAAGATTTTATTATTATTATTATTATTAAAATTTATTATATTTAATCGAACTTAAATTTAATCTTTTGCGTGTTCTTTGAATTATTACACGTAAGAAATTTCTTCAATGGACAATATAAAAAGTAGAGGCTTCGAATATTTCACAAATTCCAAAATATACGTATATATTTTACTGAGAAATGTTTTCCTTTTTCTTTTCTATTATAAGTTTATTTCTTTCAAAATCATATTAAAAGATCCATGAAATACATCCTTCTGAATTTCAAAATTCTGAAAATATAAGGGAGCAAAATTATTTTGACTTCAAAAAACAAGTGACATTTAATTTGAGGGGGTTGATTGGTAATTTAGCATGCCAATAGCTAAATTACTAAGGTGGACACGGTACATTTATTACTGGTGCATCCGAAATTAGTAAATTTGGCAAAAAATTTTATACGTTAGTCAAAAATAGTTTAATTATTATTAAAATTATATTTTAAACAACATTTAATGCTTTATGTAAATTTTTTAAAAATTTATAGTAATACTGAATTTAACTATAATTAATTAATGTCAATAAAAATTTTATTATTTTTTATTGATATATATTTATTATAATTAAAAGTTATTTTTATTACAATAAACCTAGTGTCAGAGAGCTTAATTGATTCCATTTACATTGACAATTTTGGAGATAAAAATACTAAAGTAATAGAAAGTTATGATAGCAAGTAAAGTCCAGTGTCTAACGGCGTTACACGAAAGTCCAAATAGGGAAAAGTTTGACGATTTCTACCACACGAATATTACTTTAATTAATTAAATATATTTGAGCTTCTTGTAAAGACCGGCAAACACCTACTAGGTTTATATTATGTAATTTTCCATCCAATTTGCTACTTTTAATATTCGATTGTCACGTGATATGGTCCAAAAACTTTAGTAGGTAGATTCAAATTTTAAAGGTTATAGGTTTGACCTTTTGACGTTTTAGTATTGAATTTATTATACTATAATCAAATTGAATGTTTTGAACCTATTAATTCAAGAAATTTAGTTCAATTATATATATAAATTTATATTTCATATCGAATTCAGATAAATTACAATGCTATGAGATTAAAGTTGCCTATGCAAATTATCACAAGTTAAAAAAAATAATAAGGGAATAACTCGAATAATGTTTATGGGCCGTTTATTTAGACAGAGGCTGTTGGGCTAGAGAATAAATCGCGAACTGGAAAGTTATTGGATAGCCCAACAAAAGAATTGATTTGTGATACAAGTTGATATATATCATGTATCGTGGAAGTAATAGGTTCATACCAATTATGTTGAAGCCTTCTGTATTATCCTATCTCATCCCCTTCTGGTTATATTTTTCTCCGGTTATTCTTCCTTATTACTATTGTTCACTAGTATCTTGATCTTCTAATTTGCATTTATAATTTGGATTCAGTAAGTATAATATACATTAGTCTTGTATTTTACTTAGTAAAGTTCACGCGAAAAGAACGAAAATAAGAGATGAGAGTGGGCCTCTTGTATGTTAGCTAAACTGGGCCTTATATTGGGCCGTATCCACGACTTCAGTGTTAAATTGGAAATGGTCTTAATCCATTTGGGCTAACTCCAATTTCAACGTAGTTTTCTCTTTCGCAAATGATACCTAAAATTAAACAACGCTAGTAATAATTTCAAGACACAAATTAAAGATGATGCTTGAAGGTTTTTAAGAAATGATCAAGCGAAGTGACTATTTGATACACGGTTAAGGTAAAACTTTACTTTCAAGTCTCGTCATAGAATTATGGAACATAAAAAATGGGATGAAATTAACAAAGGAAATGAGATAACAACTAAGTTAGAAGTGCTTACTTGACGTTTAAGATTATTTATGACTAAAATATGTAATATCACTCTCCGACTCCGAGAAGTATCATTTCATATCTTGTTTCCCTCCATTACACGCAATCCAATAGTAAAATTGCACGTTTTTCATTTTTTTCTCCCTTTTTTGATTATATATATATACATTAATTATGACGTACTAATTAGGGGTTAGAATTAAGATGTGAACCGAATAAGAACATTGTTAAAGCAATTTAGCTAAGAGGTTGACATGACTTGCCAATAATTCTATGTATCAAAGAATATTATATCATCACAATTATTTGGTCGTCTAATAAGAATCTAATATATATATATATATATATGTAAATTATTCATTATATTCTTCAACTTATAGACAAGATCAATTGATTCTCCCTACGACAACGAAAGAGAGTTGTTACGTTTTAAAACCGTCATATTGGGTTCCCATTTATTTATATATATGAAAAAATGAATATTCTTTGCATCGATCATTTGGTACGTATACAACGTTATTCCATGATTATTATTTTTACGATTATATATAATTTCAAAACTAATTATTTCTAAAAGGGAAAAATAATAACATCAAGTTTAAGGTGTAATTAATTTACTCTAAAATAAGTTATATCTTCATAAAATAAAGTATAATTTTAATTATGAAATATTCCATTTTATTCGATGAACCATTTTATGAGATTGGTCTAAAACCATCGGCTACATATGCCTTAATTAAAAAAATTATATACTTTTTTTTTATAAAAAAAAAACAATATTCTTTAATCTTTAATTAGCTGTTTGCCATTGTTCAACAAAGTGATCACATCTTTTAAATTGAGTCGCATCAATGTTTATCCTTTATACTTTACGTGTAGGTACTTTTATCTACAGTAATATAGTGATTAGTGGGTGTGTTATTATCCGAAAAACAATTTAATTTAATTTCTCTATACTATTTATGTTTAGAACTAAATCAGTTGATTCTCTTTGGTCGGTCAGCTTTAACCAACATAATGATAATGTAATTTATTTTTTTCATGTTATCTTTATATATATAAGTTAATTAACCAAATATTCTTTACCTTAGAAAATTCGCAGTATTTTCTCTTATCTTACGCTGCATGATTGGAAAGGTGCATGCATTTATAACGTAAACACGTTGACTCCTACGCATAAAAGCATATAGTGTGTGTGTATATATATATATATATATATATATATATATATATATAAAAGTTCTGATTCTAAAATTAACAAAACTAAAAAAAATTAAAAAATTAGTGACTAGGAAGTCCACTTAATTAATTATCATAAGAAAAAGGTCATTCTGTCTGGAAAATGATGAGTGATTCCTCATTCCTAATCCCTCAAAAAATAATTCTAATATTTGTTGGTCTAATTTATCTTAATGACGAAAAAAAGTGAATCAATGGACAGTAGGAGTCCTTTATTATCAAAATAAATAAAATGTGATGCATGTTCATGTATATCCATTCTTTCTTCTTTTTAATTAAGTATGGATCATTATTTTCACATTTTTGAATAATTAAGTTCACCTTTTTCTTTTTGTTCATGCATATATATGGTATGGAGTAAGGGGACATATGAATTTGAAGAGCCATTCTTAAAGGCATGTGGTGACACACCTAAGTTGCTTTTAATTAATTCTTTAAAATCTCTTTCATTCATTCATTTTTAGTCAAAGAAAGAGCCATGCTAGCTTTGTCACCAACAGCCCATATGGGGTTGATGTTACTTCCCCCTCAAAAATATCTAGTTATGGAGCTACCCTAAGGCCCCTAGTGGATTTCCTATTCTTAAAATCCCTAAATATAGTTTATCTTCTTTCTATTAAACGGTGATATATATTTTGAAAAAGTTG
This sequence comes from Solanum lycopersicum, assembly GCF_036512215.1. Taxonomy (NCBI): domain Eukaryota; kingdom Viridiplantae; phylum Streptophyta; class Magnoliopsida; order Solanales; family Solanaceae; genus Solanum; species Solanum lycopersicum. Next base: position 63,994,808 of record NC_090803.1, on the reverse strand, counting down.
AGGTCTTTTGATGGAGAGATAAGTTATACTGTTATTAGTTATGTTTGATAAGAAATAATTTTCAAAAGATTATATAAAAATGTTTCTTGTTGAATATTTTTAGATTGGAGTATTAAATATTATTAACAATAACAACGATGTTATATATTTAGTGTAATCTTATAAGAAAGGATTCACAGAATCTTGTAAAGATAAAGATGTTATTTTTCATAAATTCTCGATTCAAATAAAATATGTCAAATCAATTATGAAAGAGAAAAAAATGGAGTAAAGTATGGTAGCAATAACAAATAAAAGACAATTGAAGTAAAGAAAATTATATATGATAATATGATTGAAGAATTGGATAGAAGGAGAGTAACAAAAATACAACTAACAATAATAAGGAAATTTAAACTCGACTACCAAGCTACTAATCTTCTATTCTAAATTTTGACCTCCTTATCGAATCATGCATGTCCTTAATAAGCTAGAAAAGTGTTATATTTCGTTTAATTATTTTTCTTCAATATTTTCTTGGTTTATCTTTATCCTCTCTTCAAATCTACAGTAGTTAACCTCTCCCGACTTTTCATAATTGCGATATTTGTATATCTCCGTCATTTATCCTGAATATCTTCATATATGGCTAATCCTATATCTCTCCAACTAGTATGTTACATATACATCTCAATATACTCTTTTTCTATTTTTATCTTATGAACATGCAAGTTCTTGATTGATCAAGCAAACACTCTGTCGCATAAATTATACTCTCTTTGTTCTGAATTGTTTGTTATTTTGCGTTTTTCGAAAGTCAATTTGACTAATTTTCAAAGTTAAATTAGACCACATTAATTCAATATTTTAAACAAAAAATTAGATATTCTAAAACTATATGACAAGTTTTATAAATTACAATTTTTTATATATTAATATGATGAAAAAATTCATCTTAAAATGTTAGTCAAAGTTTTTATAGTTTAACTCTAAAAATAAAAATTATGATAAATAATACGGAACGGAGAAAGTATTTAATTCTAATTACCCATTGTACACTTTTATAATCAATGCTAATTAATGACCTAATTATCCAGGAGGAATCTAAATAAAACGCACTAAATTTAGTGGGATCCTTTAGATATTTTTCCTATAACCTTATATTGGTTTTTATATGGGTATTAATTACTTTTGCCACAACCAAACCAAACGTTCCCTTAGTGTAACTACTACCTTAAAATTGTCTTATAATTAGACATCATACAATTATTAAACTTGGCTCAATAACAGAACCATAGAGAAAGACAATCCAAGTGGGGTATTTAATTATTAACAATGTTTTGCTTTTTGTGAAAGTCGGTGAACGGCTAATATATGCTCTTATTACAAATAATAATAATTAAATGAAAGAATTTGAGTATGTAAATATCAGATTCATGTTGTTGAGAGACTATATATATATTATAATTAATTAGACAATTTTATTTGTCTAAATTAAAGGGAATTTATTCCTAAACCCTTTTATTGTTTTTTAGGTGTTGACATATTCAACATGTCCATTGTTATATATGGAGAATAACACCACCCAACTTTCTTAATTCATTTTTTCTAAGGGTATAAATGCTTCACCTGCTGATAACAAATTTTGAAACTAAATGGGGACGACACTTGTCTATTCTTGGTATTCCTTTCATTCCCCATTAAAAAATGTGTTACCGAACCATAATAAAAGGCTCATTTATGACAGTCGTTGAAAGTTAAGTTTTTTTTTTTATTTGAGAAAAGATTTATGATATTATATTTTAATTAAAAAATATTATCCGGTGTAAAATCATTTTTTAATACATGGTCAATATTGGATCATGTTATTAATTAAATATGTAATCAAATTTAAAAAAAAAACTCATCTATAGCTTTGCTATATATTAAAAATTTAGCTTATTTATATCATCCGTGAATAAATTATAACACAGATTAGTCTTTTCTTAAATAAAAATAGCATAGGATGCAAGTTGAAAAGAACTTTTTTTTCCTGGGTGGAAGCATACAAGTCGTTGGAAATCATAAGAGATAATAAAATTAATTAAAAGAATCTCAACTTGTCAACGTGTTTAAAAGCCCTTAAAATTCAACTTGGAACACTTCTTTTTTGCTTACATGTGGTATCAAATAATATACTTTTCCTGTCCAAAAATATTTATAACGTGAAATCAAACTTAAAAATTATAATGGAACTTCATTAAGGAATTTTTTGCTTACCAACACTTTGAAAGAGTATAATGTACTCATTGTATCCCTAAAAATATTTGTTATTTAAGATTACTTTTTCCAAAGTCAATTTTGGTTAATGTTAATCACGATTTATTCAGAGCATTCAAAATATTTGAATCAAAATTTTAATTTTTCAATATCTAATGTGCATTTTGTGAATATTTTATATATCTTTTTCGACGTCTAATAACTTAATCTATATAGAACACTATATAAATTCAAAAGTAACAAATATGATAATCTCCATATCTTAGGTTAAAAAGTATTAACCTTAAAGGTAATCCTCTAGCTTCATAGTGGACTACATGGAGATGAAGCGATGTGCCCCATTATGCTATGAAACGGTAGAGTATTAAGGTAGGTAGTGATAAAGTCAAAAATTTTATTAATTAAATCTTAAATATGTAAAAAATAATTAACACATGAAAATATTTTTAAAAAGTTATGATTATAAATTATAATACATAATTCTGAAAGAAATAATTTTACGTTACTTCCCACGAAAGTCATTAAGAAGGAACAATGGAGATATTTCCTACGGTCAAAACAAAAATGTCTACCCACTCTTTGTGATATTTAATACAAAATTAAATGACTTTTTCTTTAAATATATTTTAAATGTAACAAAGTAAAAGCCACAATTATTACCCTAAAAAACAATGGACGGAAAATTTAGGGGGTTTTCCCATAGAAAAGAGGGGCAAAAGAAAGGGTAACTTTCACGTATAAATTCAAATTTATATGTTTATAGCAAAGTTTAAATAATTGTGTTATATATATAAAGAAATAATTATATAATTTGTTGGTTTCTTTTTAGATTTATATAAATTTAGTAGCAGGTCATTTGTATAAATTGTTGTTAGCTTTCTCAGTTTTATAATTGTTGTTAACCTCTTAATTCAATTATATGTGTTTGTACATCTGTATAAAATTTGAATTTGTATAGAATTAAATCGAATTATATAAAAAATGAGAAAATGAGAAATTATATAGAGTTTGAATTTGTATAAAACGAGAAATAGAGAAAGACAAAAGAGACTTGAGCATGAAATATACAATTGAATCGAATTGTATAAAACGAGAAAGAGAGAAATCATATACAACTTGAATTTATATAAAACGAGAAAGAGAGAAAGACAAAAGAGACTTGGGCGGAGAAATATTTGTATTATATAATTATAAGTGTATAGAACGGATATATATATATATTTGTATGTGTATATATAATCTTCTCTCGCTTTATACAAAAAGCGAGAGAGGCGAGCAACAGGGAGCAAGCGAGAGAGGGAATGTGGTAAGCGAGAATATAAGGGAGAGAAGCGACTGACAAACAATTTGCTATGGAACACAAATAAATCAAACAGTAACTACTGTATTTATTTTACATTATTAGTTTGTCATCTATACAATTATTCCTAAAACAAATTACAACTAAAAATCTTTTTAGTCAGAATGGTTTTTACTTATGTTGTTCTATTTTTTAAAATATTTGTATTTTTTAAGCTTAATAACTTTTAATTAAAAAATGAGTTTATTTTAAAATAAAATAAAAATTATGAACTTTTTCAATTTTAGATCAAATTCTAGCAAATTTTCTAGTCATTTAATATGTGAGGAACAAAGTCTATGTAAATTTTATTGTTATCTTAAAAATAGAGAAATTATTTTTAATGATCAAGAAAAATAGACAAAACTAGAAACACTATAAAAAATGATTATTAGCGGTAATTAATTCTTAATTGCTGCTAAATATGTATTTTTAACAGCAATTGTCACTGTTTGTATATGTCCCAAAAGTCTTTAGCGATATTGATTCTAATGACACTTAACTTATGACGATAATGAATTAAACACTCTTTATTAATGTCAATATTTAATGCCGCTTAAAATTATTTTTGTTATAATGTAATAATACTTAAAAACCAATCAAATCATCGTAAACAATAGTGATAGTAAGGTAAAAGCAGTTATGGAAGTGTAGAACAAATCATATAAAGATAATAATAGAACTCAAAACGATCAAAAACTACACCATAACTTATAATATAACTGATGGCATAGATAAATAAGTGAGACAATGCTTAGCTATCTAGCATCTCCTTATAATCTATTTTTGTGTTCTTTACAACTTTATGTCTTAGGTCATGTGTTAGGTAGTCCGAATTTGCATTATGTTCTTCTTAGTTACCCCTCTAAATACTCGTTCGATTTCCTCTACTTTGATGAAATCATCCATAAACTTTAAATCCCTTCCCCCTTAATGCACAAGTACAACTGATGGCATAGAAAAATAAGTGAGACAATGCTTAACTATCTAGCATCTCCTAACTTAATTTGTCTCATACATAACTTTCTACCGTAAGTTATGTCTTCGCTAAACTGAATATGAATTATGTCGTGTCTGATCACCTCTCTCAGTAGTTATTTAATTTTCTTTTATTACTATTGAAACCATCTATAATCAATTTTTTATATTTCTATTTTGTACATCTCAGTGTTTAAATTATTCTAATTTTATTTCTCTCTCATTTTTCATCAATATAATTTAATCACCGCTTCAAAATACTTTTCCTTTTAACGAATTAAAAAAGGTTGGGAAAAAAGCAAACAAGGAGCACATATAGGCACTAAGATTGGTCGGGTTGGACCTTAAAATCCGGAGGCACATCTGAAACCTTATCTCCAACAAATTCCCCCAAATCAAAACAAAAATCTACCCATCATTTCTCCAATATTAATCATATCACACTCTTTTATCTTCACAAACTAGAATCAAACCGCCCATAATGTAAAATCATTTGTGGGTCCCTTTGTCTCCTCACCCCACTTGCTTGCCACGTGTAACTATGATATATGATTAAGTCAAGACATGCTTAAATGTATATTTTTATTGTTTAAAAAAATAATTTTTTTTCCTTTTTAGTCTATTTAAAAAGGAATAATATTTTTCTTTTTTGATACTATTTTAATTTTAGCTTTTGATGTAATATATTTAAGATCACAAAATTAAAGAATAATGTTATATATTTAATTTAATTTTAATTTAGAATTAATAAAATTTAAAAATTTTCTTTATACTATTAATCTTCGTGTCAAATCAAATCAGATTATTCTTTGTTAAATGGATAGAGTATTACTCTAGGACTCTAGATTAAAGATAGGCATAAACAATGTTTTCTCATGTTTTGCTTCACTTTTCTGCAAAACTATATATAGTGATCGTTGATAGCCGAGGGAAAGAAAGTGTTGTTTTGTTTGATTTTATTATTTTTAGTATTAAGTATAAATTATCATATAATACATATTGCATGTATCTACAAGTTCATTAAATATTATTTGATTTGATTATATTTAATTAAATATTTATGCACGTGAATAATCTACTAAATACTTTTAATGCATTTATCAAACTTCATTTATCAAACTTCATTTAAAGAGTACAGTAAGAAAATATTTATTATAAAAAATATTTTTATTGTTATTGTCACGATCCAAATCGGGTCGTGACTGGCACCCACACTTACCTTCTTATGTGAGCGAACCAACCAATCTAACCCCAACATTTTAACATAATAACAGAAAATAATGCGGAAGACTTAAAACTCATTAACGAAATCAATTAATAACTTCTAAAATTTATCAATTAATATCCCCAAAATCTGGAAGTCATCATCACAAGAACATCTATTCTCAAATTACTAATTTTAAGAGTATCTAAGGAGCTAAAATAAGTAAAAAGCTAGTCCATGCCGGAAGTTCAAGGCATCAAGGCATGAAGAGGAAGACCCAGTCCAAGCTAGAAGTATTAGCTCACCCTGAAATCCGGTGTAATGAAGACTGACTAGAGTTGCGGTTGAGTTGAAGACGACGGCAAGTTTGCTGCACTCCACAAATTATCAAAAAGAAAACATACAAGTAGGGGTCAGTACAAAGCACAGGTACTGAGTAATCATCGGCCAACTCAAAATAGAAAACAATATATATCAAATAATATCATAAAATCAACTACAATACTCAACATGTGGCATTTACAATTACTATACCCTTGGTCACAACACCAAGCACATCAATGAGGACTCACGCCTCCCCATCATACTCCTTTGGGAATTAGGTTCATTAAATTGAGTATATTAACATATTTCAAGATTCATTCTCTTTACTTATCCTGGTGTCGGAACGTGACACTCCGATCCTCATCATACTATCCTGGTGTCGGAACGTGACACCCGATCCATATTCTATCCTGGTGTCGGAACGTGACACTCAGATACCCATATAATATCCTGGTACCGGAACGTGACACCCGATCCATATTCTATCCTGGTGTCGGAACGTGACACTCCGATCCTCATATACTATCCTGGTACCGGAACGTGGCACCCGATCCATATTCTATCCTGGTGTCGGAACGTGACACTCCGATCCTCATATACTATCCTAGTACCGGAACGTGGCACCCGATCCATATTCTATCCTGGTGTCGGAACGTGACACTCCGATCCTCATATACTATCCTGGTACCGAAACGTGGCACCCGATCCCCTAATCTCACTACTTTCGTTCATCAAGCCTTCTTTTATACTAAGGCATCATCATTAACAAAGTAGATTAGGGTTTCTTTTTCAAGATTTAGGATTCAATAGCTTCATCATGCTTATTTTATCACAATTGTATAATCACATTCATGCAAGCATACAATTAAGCATATAGAAGGGTTTACAACACTACTCAATACATATCATTCGCTATTAAGAGTTTACTACGAATAGCATAAAAACCATAACCTACCTCCACCGAAGATTCGTGATCAAGCAAGCAATTTCCCCAACACTTTGTTATCCTCTTCGTTCCTCTCTCTCTTGATCGATTCTCCCTCTCTTGTTCTTTCTATTTTTTTTTTCAAACCCTTTTTTCTTTTACCCTAATTAGCATATAATTAAGTATAAAAGATGACAAAATAACCCACTAATTAATTTAAGGTTATCTCCTTTAACCCTCAAGAAATTGGATTATTAATATTCCCCCACTAAATTTATAATTATAGCAGGAATAGTCCAAAACGTCCCTTAAAACATTTAAAGAAATCCGACCCAGCCTGGGATTACGCATCCTGTGACGGGCCGTCGTGCCTGCGACGGTCCGTCCTGCTGAGTCGTCACAGAGTTCAGAGACTGAAATTTACTGAAGGATCTGTGACGGCATGTCACGCCTGTGACGGTCCGTCCTGCCATTCCGTCACGAAGTTCAGAGAGTCGATTTCAGTACCTAAATTTCAGAAATCTAAGTGTTTTGGGACGAGACCCCCTCGACGGTCCGTCGTGCTCATGACGGTCCGTCGTGGGATCCTTCGTCTCAGCTAGTTTTTCCAGAAATAAAATTTGCTGCTCAAAACGACTAAACAGGTCGTTACAGTTATAATGGAGAATAAGAAAAATGGTAACAATGTAAACGATATCTTGAGCTATACAGCTTCAAATTAGGCGATTCAAAAAGCTAAGTTGTGAGATAATGGTCGAGGACGTCCAAAAGGTGTGCAAAAAGGTAACTAGTGAGGCCGTGGAGATAGATGAAATGCTAATACAGGTAGAGGTAACGTGCGACCGGAAAGGGAAGTGGTTTGTCAAGATGATAGGGTTCAGTGTTATGCTTTGCCAAGCAATAATAGGTAGAGACTTTGATACCAATTTGTCATGATCCAATTTCTCGAGTCATGACGGCATAATAAGATCAACTCTAGTATCAAAACCCTGGATAAAATCAAACTTTCCCAATGTCTTGAAAACACCCTCCATAAAATTCAAGGCTATCATTTCTCAATTCCATATAAGAATTGACATTATTTGAAGCAAAGTTGCATGCCTTTGGTATTCGTATTTCAATTGTTGGCACTTTTGACATTTTGTTACAAACTCCGCTATATCCTTCTTCATGCTCGATCATCAATGAAGTTGCTTCAAGTCTTGATATATTTTGATCAAATCTGGATGAATAAAATATCATGAATCATAGAAGTCAAATCCTCAACCCGAGAAACCCAAATTCTTCCTTTGAAACTAAGTACATCTTTCGCATCAAGAGTGGTATTTGAAAATTAAATAATATTAACAAAATTAAAGAATCATTGCAAAAGAAGTTTTAATGTCACAAGTAAATTAAAATATTGAAAATTTTAATTTATTTATATTATTCAATAAAATATACCCGTGTGGAATTGACTTTTTTTTTTTTTTATGTTAACAAGAATATTACAGAATATTTAATTTTTTAAATATAGATAAACTTTGAGATAAAAAGACAATAAGTATAGCATATTTAGCTATATATTCTTAGTAAAATTAATCAAAAGTGTGTGGAGTTTGACCCAAATATTACTATCATAAAAAAAAATCCATTAGTACATTTATCTTTAACGAAGATATTTTGTAATAATTGATAAGCATCATACCAACTGTCTCATATTATATTTGATGAGCAAACTTTTACGTGATAAAATAAATAAAGTACCTAAAAGTTAATTTGATATACAAAATTTTCAAAGCGAAACTACAAATGATTCCAAACTTTATGAACTTATGTGAGAAAACATCAGTTGATCTACGATATTTTTCTATACACACGAAAGTTATATGGTTTTTCCATAGATAAAAAGCAAACATATATATTTGGATTAATGTTGTGGAAGCTTTGCTAATGCTAGTTAGCTTACGTTTAATTTTTACTACAATATTTTAATCACAACTATATCGGTTAGACAAGTGGGATTATTGAAAGATTAGTTATATAATAGCAATCATTCCTTGTCATCGTGTTAGAGAAGCTAGAGAATTTAACCGTGGTTTCATCTCAAATTATTTGTCATGTTTTCCTTTCATATTGTCTCATAAAAAAAATATTAATTAAGATGTGTTGGGTTTTTTTTGTTTATAAAAAATTATTTTATTTCTTATTTATATTTAAAAATATAATTTCTCTTCATTAAGTATTTGCTCTATTTATATATCGTCTTTTCATAATCGAAGTGACTTTATAATCTTCGGAACAATTACTATTACATATAAAATTGGAAAAAATAATTTTTTTTTATGCTTTAAAATCAAAAATCATTTGTAGATAGAGATATCTATTTTTATAAATCACCATAATGGATGTAATTACAACAATATTGTTGATTTCTTCTGATAATGGGTCAATTAAAGTCATTGTCCATATTCCTATCCACGGGAGGAAACTTGTCAATGAAGGCTTGTATTAAATTTGATCATAATCTTGTCATTAATTATGAGTCTAATCAAACTTTTTGTAACATTATGACCTAATACTCCACTTTTCACCTATTTATTTTTGTATCTTTACAATCATATTCTTTGAATATTACAATTTTTTCAAGATTAAAGTGTAATTAGTAAGTTAAATGGTTATAATCACGTCTTAACGTCATTATCACTTAGGTTAATCGATTGGACGTAATTAAATTGTCGGCGGATTAGCCACCCCACCCCCACCCCCACCCCCGGTGATGTATAACTTTCTATCTCTTTATTTTATTTATGTATGCTATCTTTCTACTATAATAAATCAAATATTAAACAATCAATATAGTTGTAATGCAAAATGAGATTATTATATTTTTAATTAGTGATTTCAGATTTTTTAAATGTGAGCGTTATTTTAGAATGAGCCGTATCATGCGTAATTTATATTTAGTTGAGACTTTAATACGAACTTGAAATCAAATGAGATATTTTTAAAAAATCAGATATAAAAATAAATATATATTTTTTAAGTAATGATCTTACAAGTACTCATATCTCATCAATTCCATTATATTTTTGTTGTTGATAATCAAAAACGAATTCTCTAGATTATGACTAAGAAATTAATTAGTTAAAAGAATACTACTATTGTACATGAATATTCTTATAATTGGTGAAGGATAATATCTTTTAACAGAAATCATGCGCAATTGAAAACTTATTGAATGTTTAGTTTTTTATAAAATACATATATTTTTAATTGGTTATGAGAGCAAGAAATGACGCCGACAAATTAAAATATCCATCCACTAATTATATCTTCCAATTTAATCAATTTGAAATGTCTAATACGTATAGTATCTTTTATTTTTAATCTTTTTCCTTTTTATTTATTGAATTAAAAAAGATCTTGATGGAACAAATTTTTGTAGTCCATTCTGACTACATGATCATTTTAAGTTTGTGGTCTATTTTCCAATAATAATAAAATAGAGAAAGTGAGAATTTATTTGTTTCGTCATCTCATTTTGTATGTTACTTTACCTTAAATTATTTAAAATAATAATCTTTTATATTTGAATTATTCTTATTATTATTTATATATGTCTTTGAATATTATCTTTTCTTATAGAGTATTTATTTTATTTATGTATTATCTTCAATTGTATTTATATTTTTGAAGAACAATTATGATTAAGAATAAAATAAGTATTTTTATTTTATCTTCTTCTCAAATGATAATCACTCCTTTCATTTCATATTTTTCACTCCTTTCATTTCATATTTTAGTTGTGTTGCTTTTTTACAAGTCCCTTTAAAAAGTATTAACTGAAGTGTTTTTTGTGTTGACTATTTTATCCTCATTCATGTTTAAGATGCAATGTCTTTTCATTAGATATTACGTTATTGATTGGTAATCTTCAAAAGTAATTATTACGAAGGATAAAATGAGAAACATTTTATATTAAACTTTTAAAATAATAAATAATTTGAAAATCCTGTTTTTAGAAAGCAAGATAAATAATTTGAAATGAAAATAGTAATTTTAGGCAATAATCTTTTGAAAAACTTAAGACGAACAATTTGACACAAATTGAGAATTAATTCTATACTGTCTCTGTCCCTATTTAGTTGTCTACTATAGAAGTGGTACACGTATTAAGACACAAATTATTATCATAGGTTAGTTACAATTTTATTTTTTAACTTAAAAGATTATGTTACTTCCAAGTATAATAAATGTATTTTTTGGTTTCGAAAAGTATGCATTATAGTAATATTAAAAAATTTCTAGAATTAAATAAGAATATATTAGAAAAAATTATTATTTTTCTTAATTTATTAAAATTAATAAATAAATAGAGATAAATAAAAAGAAACAGATAAAAGACAAGTGGTTATAAATTAAAGGCTAATTATAGGCTTATAGCCCATGATGATTTATTTTCTTGAGTACTCTAATAATTAAGTTCATTCAATCTCCACCCCTAATTAAGGGTACTGCATAAGAATGATAGCAACCTCTTAACATCCATAACCAGATACTGCTGCAATAATAAGAGGTGAATTGAATGGTCAAATAAGTAATTGATACATTTGCAATTAAAAGCAACATTTTTTTTTATTCGCTATATCATATTCATATTAAAATTCAATTATTTTAAATTTACAAGTCTTAACACATAATGAGTAGAATTTTATTGGAGTGAAAGTACTTTTTATTAAGAATTTTTCCATACTCAAAAATTAAATTCAAGACCTCTAGTTAATAGAAAAGCAGTGACATTTACTCTGTCACATTTTTTGATGGTAAAAGCAACACATTGTTTGGCTTGATGCAAAAATTATTTCTTCTTGATCTAAAGGTGTTGAATGATCAGAAAATATAAAAAATTATAATATTTTTTATTTAAAAATAAATTAAAATCTTTTTTCATTTTTAATTAAAAATATTAAAAGTAAAAAAATAAAATAACATTAAAAAATTATTCCGGCCAAAAAGATTTTTCCTTTCATTATCATGTTTTACTGACATATTTCTTTTATAAGAATATTAATTAGAAAGTAATTTATCTAAATTATTCTCATTCATCACTCTTTTAATTCATTGTTTTTATTTTTTTATAATTGTATTAATATATTTTGTATTTATAACTAAAATAAAAATTAATTAATTAATTATATTAAATCTATTTTAAATAAGAACAAGATTAAAAGTCATTCAGTAGCTCATTTTTCGATTTTTAATTTTACTTCACCGTAGGAGTTTATTTGTCCCCAACTAAAACCGCCTGGTGGCGGCGGAGTAATTAACACCAATTAAATCATGTAATTACTTTTTTAAAATAATAAGTACCTATGACTTATTTATTTTTAATAACAATGATAAGTATTTTAAAATTAAAAGAGTATTAATAACTAAAACAGAAAACAAAGGAAGTGAGATACAAAATCAAGCCTCTTGTAATTTGAATTTGGAGTCTAAAGGGAAAAAAAATTGACAAAAATTCTAAAGGATATATCAAAATTTTTCTTAATCAAAATGGTAAAATCGCTATTGATATAGTGATTTATTTTAACACCGTTAATCAAAATCATTGCTCTAGGAGCAATTTTGTACAATTTTTTTCTTGAAAATCGTTGTCCCTGCAACATTTTTGCATTTTTAAAAAAAAGAATTTATATTATTTTTTTTGGAATCGCTGCCTTGGCAACAATTTTTTATATTATTTTTTTAAAAAAAATCAAAATGGCTACCTTGGCAGCATTTTTTAAAAATCGTTTTCTTTTAATATTTTTTTAAAAAATCGTTGTCAAGACAACAATCGTAATAAATTTGTTTTAATTGTGAATTTTATTGAACCTTTTTTTTTAATTTTTTTTTGTCAAATAGTGAACAGTAATTTTAGTCACCTAATAATATTTTTAAATTTCACGAAAATTGCTAGCAAGGCCGATTTCATTTTTTTTTTGAAAAAACAAGAAAAATCTTCAAACTTTATTATTCGCTGTGACACCAGAGATTATTTTAAAAAAGAATGAAGAAAGGCAGTGATTTCCTACAAAAATAATTATTTTAATAAAAAGCGCTGTCATAAAGATGATTTTAATTTTTTTTTAAAAAAAAAATTACAAAAAGGTGTTGTGCGGAATTTGATATAATACGAGAAAATATAAACGCGAAAAACAAGACAACAGATTTACGTGGTTCACCAATAAATTGGCTACGTCCACGGGAAGAGGGGGAGCAGTTTTATTATGGAGAGGAAAGAACAAAATTACAGAATAGGGTTTGTCATAGCGTCTATATATAGTGCTAAACTACGCCCTAACAGGCTTGGGCCCAACATACAGAATTGACAGATAATTAAGGGCCCAATTCAAGGCATTCAACAAATTGCGAAATTTGATATAATACGAGAAAATATAAACGCAAAAAACAAGACAACAGATTTACGTGGTTCACCAATAAATTGGCTATGTCCACGGGAAGAGGGGGAGCAGTTTTATTATGGAGAGGCAAGAACAGAATTACAGAATAGGGTTTGCCATAGCGTCTATATATAGTGCTAAACTACGCCCTAACAGGCTTGGGCCTAACATACAGAATTGACAGATAATTAAGGGTCCAATTCAAGGCATTCAACAAATCTCCACCTTGACTTGAATTCTCCAAACAGATTCTTCAGACGCACTATGATAGTGCCAGGCCTCCCCCTCTTCCTCAGAATTGCCCCGCAGGGCAATTAACAACTTCTGATGTTGAGCAAGTCCAAACAGTGTTGAAACTTGCTCTATGGAACCGGCTTTGTGAACATATCAACAGGATTATCAGCAGTTCCTACATTCTTCACCTTGATTCTCTTCTCACTTCTCAGAAAATGATACCTCACGTCAATATGCTTGGTTCTCTCATGATGGACTTGATCCTTGGCTAGACAAATTGCGCTCAAACTGTCACAATACACCGTAGCCTGATCATGATGCAGACCAAGATCACTAACCAGCCCTTTCAGCCAAATCCCTTCTTTTGCAGCCTCTGTCAAGGCCATGTACTCCGCTTCCGTAGTAGACAAAGTCACTGTAGGTTGCAAAGTTGCCTTCCAACTGACGACAGATCCTCCAAGGGTAAACACATAGCCAGTCATCGATCTTCTTGTGTCAACATCTCCAGCATAGTCAGAATCAGAATAGCCAGTAACTAAGCACTGAGTATCACCTCCATAAATGAGACCAACGTTAGATGTACCTCTAAGGTACCGGAAAATTCTCTTCACAGCCTGCCAATGTTCTTTCCCTGGTTGTCCCATGAATCTGCTCACTACACTGCTGCATGTGCTAAATCTGGCCTTGTACAGACCATAACATACATCAAACTTCCTACGGCACTGGCATAAGGGACTCGTGACATATACTCCTTCTCTTTTTCTGACTGTGGAGCAAACATGGCAGTGAGATGGATATTGGCAGCACTGGGGGTATCAATAGGCTTAGATGAAGACATGCCAAACCTCGCCAAGACCTTCTGAATGTAGCTTCTCTGTGACAAGAAAAGTTTCCTTCTCTCTCTGTCTCTAATGATCTCCATCCCTAGAATCTTCCGAGCGGCTTCCAGATCCTTCATCTCAAACTCAGCACTAAGTAAACCCTTCAGCTTCTGAATGTCATACTTCTTCTTTGCAGCTATCAGCATATCATCTACATAAAGCACTAGATAGATGAATGAATCATCCTTGAGCCTATTGTAGTAGACACAACAATCATATGAGCTCCGAGTATAGCCCAACTTCACCTTGCAGACGTGATTTTCCTTCCCTGGAACTTGGAAACCATCCAGCTGAGTCATGTATATCTCTTCCTCCAACTCTCCATGTAGAAACGCTGTCTTCACATCAAGTTGTTCAAGCTCCAGATTCTGATGTGTAACTATCGCTAGTAACACTCAGATGGAAGTATGTCTGACCACTGGTGAGAAGATCTCATTGTATTCCACTCCCTCTCTTTGGTTGAAACCTCTGGCAACAACCCTGGCTTTATACTTGACTCCTTCTACTGGTGATATCCCTTCCTTCTTCTTGAAAACCCATTTGCAAGTAATAATCTTTCTCCCCGAAGGCTATATGACCAAATCCCATGTCTGATTCTTGTGTAGGGACTCCATCTCATCTCCCATAACAGCAAACCATTTTTCAGAATCAGGACTTAAAATGGCTTCTTTGTAAGTAGACGGCTCAGATGTATCTACCTCTTCAGCAACCTGCAGTGCATAACCCACCATGTCCTCAAAACCATACCTCGTAAGTGGCCGAACTCCAACCCTCCTTGGCCGATCTTGAGCTATACTCTGATGGATATCTGATGGCATAGATTCTGGAATATCAGTTTCTGTCTGTGGCTCTTGATCCTCCTCTTCAGGTTCTTTCAAATCGCTCTCGTTCTGAATGACTTGAAACTCCACCTGTTTATCAAGACTCTCAGTTTCTGACGTAGTTGTAGGCTTCACAATGGTTCTAAGCAGAGAACTTTCATCAAAGACAACGTTCCTGCTCATAATAACCCTCTTTTCTGCTGGAGACCAGATTCTGAAACCTTTCACTCCATCTCCGTAGCCCACAAATACTCCTTTTTTAGCTCTTTGTTCTAACTTACCTTCATTGACGTGATAGTAAGCCGTACAACCAAAAGCTTTCAGATTTGAATAATCAGCAGCTTTTCCTGACCATATCTCCATAGGTGTTTTGCACTGTATGCCTGTATGTGGTCCGCGGTTAACCAAGTAGCAAGCTGTACCAACCGCTTCTGCCCAAAATCTTCTATCTAGCCCAGCATTAGAGAGCATGCACTTTGCTCTCTCCAGAAGTGTTTGATTCATCCGCCCAGCTACACCGTTCTGCTATGGTGTATTTCTAACTGTACGATGTCGAGCAATCCCTTCACCCTTACAGAATTGATCAAATTCAGACCAGCAGAATTCCAGCCCATTATCAGTTCGCAACCTCTTGATCTTCTTCCTTGTTTGATTTTCCATCAAAATTTTCCACTCCTTGAACTTCTGGAAAGCTTCACTTTTATGCTTCATCATGTACGCCCAAGTCATTCTTGAGTAGTCATCAATAATGGACACAAAAAACCTGCAGCCTCCCAAATACTCAACACGGCATGGACCCCAGCAATCAGAATGGATATAATCAAGTGTGCCTTTTGTTCTGTGAATGGACTTTGGAAACTTGTTGCGATGTAGTTTTCCAAAGACACAATGTTCACAAAACTCTAGGCTCTTAACCTTATGACCAGCAAGAAGATCCTCCTTTGACAGAATTTGCATCCCTCTTTCACCCATATGACCAAGTCTCATGTGCCATAACTTAGTCATATCCTTCTGGTGAACTTCTAACGATGCAGCGTGAGCTGAACCTGTAACCGTGGAACCTTGTAGAAAATATAAAGTACCACGCATGACACCTTTCAGAATCAGATTTGAACCCTTCCAGACCCGCAAGACTCCATCTTTTCCTGACCAGCTGAATCCCTTGTTGTCCAAAAGACTGAGAGATATCAGATTTTTCGTCATCAATGGAACGTGTCTGACCTCGTTCAATGTGCAAAAGCTACCATCATGTGTCCTTATCTTGATCGAGCCTGTCCCAACCACCTTGTAGACAGAACTGTTGGCCATCGAGATGCTGCCTCCGTCTACCTGGTCATAAGTCGTGAACCACTCTCTCCTAGGACAGATGTGATAGGATGCCCCAGAATCGAGAACCCACACATCTGAATGATGAGTGTGCTCATCCGCAACTAGGGCAATGTCTTCTTCAGAATTGGTGTCTTCTTCAGCAACAGCAGCAGAAACTGATTATTTTTCCGATTGCTTCTTCTTCTTCGGACAATTAAATTTCCAATGTCCCTTTTCCTTGCAGTAATTACAAACATCATCCGGCTTTGCACCCTTAGACATCGGCTTATTTTTCTTTCCGCCGTTTTTCCTTCTTTTTCCGCTACTGGTGAACAGACCAGAAGGCTGTATGTCCGTACTTGTGCCGTTAGCCTTATGCCGTAATTCCCTGCTATGAAGGACCGATCTGACTTCTTCCAGCGACACAGTATCTTTCCCAACAATGAACGATTGAACAAAATTCTCAAACGACATTGGGAGAGATACTAACAGAATCAGGGCAGCATCTTCATCCTCGATCTTCACATCAATATTACGCAATTCTAATAACAAAGTATTCAATTGCTTTAAATGTTCCCTGAGTTGTGTACCTTCAGCCATTCGTAAACCGAATAGACGTTGTTTCATAAGCAGCTTGTTGGTTAGAGATTTTTTCATGTACAAACTCTCTAGCTTCAACCACAGACCAGCAGCAGTCTCTTCATCTGAGACCTCCGTGATGACATCATCCGCGAGACACAACATGATCGTCGAGTGCGCCTTTTCCTCCAGAATCGCAATCTCAGGAGTAACGACGGCGTTCTTGTCTTTCGACAACGGCGCCCAGAAGCCTTGTTGTTTCAACAAAGTCCGCATCTTGATCTGCCATAAACTGAAACTGTTCCTCCCTGTGAATTTGTCGATTTTCACGTTCAAAACAGACATCTTGAAATTCTCCAAGAACACCGATTAACCGAGAGGCTCTGATACCAATTTGTTGTGCGGAATTTGATATAATACGAGAAAATATAAACACAAAAAACAAGACAACAGATTTACGTGGTTCACCAATAAATTGGCTACGTCCACGGGAAGAGGGGGAGCAGTTTTATTATGGAGAGGCAAGAACAGAATTACAGAATAGGGTTTGCCATAGCGTCTATATATAGTGCTAAACTACGCCCTAACAGGCTTGGGCGCAACATACAGAATTGACAGATAATTAAGGGTCCAATTCAAGGCATTCAACAAAAGGCTTCAGGGAAAATAATTTTCTAAAATTTTCTTGGATAAAATTGCTAAGTCAGTAGCAATTTTAATTTGTTAACGACATTAAAATAACACTATGTCAATTTTTTTAATATACCCTTTTAAATTTTTTTCAATTTTTTAGCCTTCAAACCCCTTATAATTTAGCTAGGTAGCTAGAAGTTCATATATGAGTTCGACGAATTATAATAGTATGTTTGCGTTGAAAAATTCGTATAAAAACTAAATTTAAAATTAAGTAAATACTTGTTCTTGGTTCTAGAATTCAGAGTGCAAATGCTTATATGCATGTGATCCTTGTGTATGGTATAGTGTTAGTGCTAAATGACTTTGACTTATATATACATATTTTAGTTGAAAACAAAATTAAAGTTTATCCTCTAATGAAATATAAAACAATATATTTAGATTAGAATTGAATGTTTACGTCTAAAGTTTGCAACGCGTTACCCATAAACAAGATAATTATGTTTTCTTTCTAAAAGGACCCCAAATAGAGTAAAACTAAAATAAATTAGTATTTCTTTTTTGCGAGGAAAAAAACAAAAAAGATAGAAGAATATAATGTATTTTTAGTAAACAAATTAAAAAGTGGCAAGCCATTCCTTCCCTCGTGTTCTTTGCTTCATCCACTTCCAATATTATTCCACGTATATCATTTATGTATGTCAGCTATTCTAGACACTATTATAATTTTTTTATATACATGCTTTTTATTTTCATTCTGTCACTTGATATCTGATATTTCATATTAAAATTTATATATCGTAATACTAATAAATAGGGTGATACTTGTAATGTTTTCTTTTTTTAAAATTCTAAATATATAAATACATGCTTTTTATTCTCATTCCGCCACTTGATATTTGATATTTCATATTAAAATTTTTATACTGTAATACTAATAAATAAGGTGATACTTGTAATGTTTTCTTTTTTTAAAATTCTAAATATATAAATTTTTAATTTTTAATTAAAAATAAAAAAATCTCAATTATCGTACCATCTGAGTTAATAATTTATATTATGTATACTTTGTTGGTCATATACATAAAATATTTACTATTGTGTGTGTGTGAATAGAGTTCTAATTATATTGGTCAACCTAAGATAAGAGAGAGAGAAAGTGATTATAAAGAGACAACAATTTATATTGGTGTCCTTTGCTCAATCTAGATTGGTGTCCCTTCAATTAATTTAAAATTAATTAATTAATCAGCTTTTCAACACACACCTTTCCAAAAAGAAATCTGATTCTTTTTATTTTTTCTTTCTATAAATCTCTAAAACTTCCTTATATATTACAACCACCTTGTAAATGTTTAATTCTCATTTCACTCAAATCCTCCCATTAAAAAAAAAATGATGTGCAACACAAGGCTTAGTTTGAGCTTAGGATTATCTACTCCTCCTCCTCATCAACATAACAACAAGGGGAAATTATCATCTAATGATGATGATAATCAAGAATTAACACTTTGTTTATCAACATCATCAGAGTTCACAAATAATTATGACAACAATAATAGGATTAATCCTCAATTATTAGGAGGAGTTAATTCATCAGTTTCTTCATTTTCTAACACAAGTAGTGTTAAAAGGGAAAGAGATCATGCTAGTAGTTTTGATGAAGAAGTAGAAAATTTGGAGACTAAAAAAGTTTTAATTATTTCTCCAAAGGGATTAGTTGATCATAATGATGATGATGATTATGGTACCAGGAAGAAACTTAGACTTACTAAGGAGCAATCTGATGTTTTAGAAGATAGCTTCAAAGAGCATACTACTCTTAATTCTGTAATTCATCAGTAACCTTACCTTTTTTTTTATCTGCTGTTCAGTATTTATATTAGTTCAATTATCGTAAATGGTTCATGTTGATTTGACGTTTTAAATATTGAATTTTTCAGAAGCAAAAGAGAGATTTAGCAAGACGATTAAGCTTACGTCCTCGACAAGTGGAAGTATGGTTTCAAAATCGAAGAGCCAGGTAATATACGTAGAATTTTGTACAAAAAATATTTGCCTTCTCTCGATATAAGATATAATATTAAAAAAAATAATTAATTAATTAATTTATATTTTTTAAAAATATTAAATAATTTGAGATAGTATTTTTAAGAATAAATTGAGTGGGAGAGGATATTGTTTTTCTAAAACTGGGGTCTAGTACATGAGTTTTAGATCTGGAATTATAAAGGCTGGTTTTATGATTTGTTTTCTTCATTTTACAATTAATGATTTTTTCATTATTATTAAATATTATTTTCAAGTTTTATTTTCTCATTGTATGTATACATATATACATTGTTTTATCACCAAAAAGAAAATGAAAATACTCTCTTTGTCCCAGGGCTAACTTGAAGATCAACTCAATATTTTTAGAAATAAATATTTAAATTTAGATCAATATAATAAAAGATTATGTTTTTATTCAAACTTTTTACCTTTTCTTGTTATTCTGTTTTTTTCGGTTGAAAATAGCACTCCAATATATTTCTCCATGAAAAACATTTGTATGGTACTATTTGCGCATCTGAATATAAGAATCTTTTCAAACTTTATCTTTATTTAATTCAATATATTTATTAATTATTATTATTATTTTCAATGATAACAGGACAAAGCTGAAACAAACAGAAGTGGATTGTGAAATTCTTCGAAAATGTTACGAAGACTTAAAAGACGAAAACAGAAGGCTAAATAAGGAAATACAAGACTTGAAATCTTTGAAAAAATCACAACCCTTTCGTGTTCAATTATCGGCTGCGACACTTAGTATGTGCCCGTCGTGCGAGAGGACTTACGGCGGCGCCGCCACCGACAATTCAACCAAAATTTCTTTTTCCATCGGAGATCAAAAGCCTCACTTTTATGGTATTCCTTCACAAATCCATTAAAAGGTTCTATAATTAACCACTAATTAGTGGAGTGGATTTATTAACTAGTTAATTGTAATGTAAAGTGATCGAGAAATATACATAATTTTCTTCCAACGAATTCTGGATATAGCAGAAGCTTTAGTGTAATGAATTACTATTTTTTTAATTGTAATGTACGTCACGTTTCTCTATTTAGTAATTTTGTAGATATATGTATATTCTTTAAATGTAGTATATGTGAAAAAAGAAGTTCTATTCCTAAAACTTTTAGACTATTTGATCTACTGGTTTAATCTTGACTTTTTTGTTGTACAAATTTTACTAGCTAAAATGATTAGATTAGATGGCTATTATCATAGTGTTTTGAATGGTACTTTTTAGAAAGGGGTTATTTGTTACTCCTATTTTACTCTTTATACTTGGTAGAATAGTACAAGCACAAAGCAACAGAGTTTTTTTTTTTTTTGATTTCTCAACAGCTTATGTTTTCTGATGAAGAGAACTAAGATGCCTTACTTTAATTAAAATTGTTTTACCATAGGACTAACTTTTAATCGGTCAAGGTAATGTTGACATATGCTTGTCGATTTTTTTTGATTTTAAAAGAAACATCTAGAGCAAAGATTTTATTTTGGATCTTCAAATAACTCGTGGCTTTTATCACGTCCTTTGCCGTGTAATGGCCAGTAGGTAAATCATTTACTGTATAATAGTTCATAAATTATATAATAAAAAAGATAAATCGGACTAAATAAATCATGATAAATTTAACTCAAAGGCATTGAAAAATAATCGATTTTTGATTATCTAAATGAAAGATCATCCTCTTAAACTAATTGTGTTATCCCGAATGACGACTAAGGAAAAAGTTATTCTCATCCTATTTAACTTTTAGTACTCCTAGTTCCTTAGTGTTTGTAAATGACGTAGTATGGTTGAATAACAATTGTGAATACCACGTAATAAAAATACTGTACACTTCATTAATTACTGCATTTATTGAAAATGGAACTTTAAAACAGGTTAAATATTTCTTTGTCCAAAATTTTATATATGGCATGATCTCTTGATGTTTTCTCAAGTAAATTTTGTAATAAATAATGAATATATTTTTAAAATTAATTAATTGGACAAAATATATATATGTATGCATAAAATTTTCTAAAATAATAAATATATAAATTTAACTATCTATAAAAAGGGAGGATATATAAAACGGGACGGAGGGAGTATGATTTTCTATTGACAATGAATAGGATTGATCCACAAATGAAAAAGTTCTTAGGACGTCAAGCTCATTACTTTGTTTATGACTTCCAGACACATAAACTATTAAGACGATTTGATATTAACCTAAATAATCTTTTAGGAAGTTTAATACAATTTGAGTTTTGCCTCTTTGAGATCCTGCTGAAAGTGATTGTTATTTGTTAATACACTAGTGATAATACTTGAAGACAAACAAATACTTATGTGAAAAACTCTAATAACTTGTTCTAGGGACATTTATATAGCTGAAAAAAAAATAAATATATCTCCGAACTATCAATAAACATCACCAATATTGATTGTGGTAGCTGGTGGATAGTTCAAATTCCCCCATCTTTCATCCAGAGATTTTAGGTTGAGTATGGTAATAAAATTTTCTTTATTAGGAGTGACACCCTTATAAATAAGTCATGCAATGTGTAAATTTAAATTTAATCAATTTTTGATAATAAAAGATAACGACATGAAATTTTTAAAAAAATCAATATAATCATTAACTTCTTGATCGTAATCACCAGTCTCTTATCGTCATCCTCCACGTCCATTAATTAGTTGTCCTTATACGTCAATTTTGGCACGCTCTGAAAGCTTAACCTAATAAATTTTTAATTAGCATCTTCCTTATCAGTACTAATCAAACTTTAATTATTCATGATTAATTAGAGAGTACTTTTTAGACTTGTTTATGACAAACTTCATTTCTTATTTTGTGTATCCAAACTTAGATTGGTTATACTGAGAATACAATTTCTCTTAAATATAATACAAAGTGTACGTGTCATATTTTTGGAGAAAAGGCCATGCCTGCCTACCTTCTAACACTTTTAATAAACTCAAGAGGACACTATTTTTAATGTCAATTATATGTCAAAAAAATTAAGAATGAACAAGTTGATGAAATTCAGCCCATTGAGTCATTATAATTTAATCATTATCAGATCATTTGCAATTTTATACTCCTACCGTCCACTTTAGTTGTCATGGTTACTAAGAGAGCTAAACTATAAGAAATTTGTTTAATATTGTAAAATATATTTTTTAATTATATTAAGATGTAAAAAGTTGTAATTTATTGTATTTTTTATATAGTTTTTGAATATTTAATTTTTTTTATTTAAAATATCAAATTAATGTTATCTAAATTAACTTTTAAAAAATATGACATGACAAATAAAAATAAACGGAGAAAGTAATATCCAAATCGCAAACGCACCCCGGGGTCCATCATGGCAATGCCCCATTGATCCAGTCTAATATTTATGCTCAATTTACATTTGATAGGGTATATTATGATTTGTCCATTTTATTCTATTCAAATTCAATTCAGCTTATCGCTAATTTGATAATAATTTAGGAAGTCAGAATGAATCAAATCACATGAATTTAATGGTTTATAGGTTTATCGCTAATTTGACAATCTTTAACTATATTGAAGTAATTAATTAAAGCAAGCAGTAAATATTGATTAGTGAATATTAGAATATGTTTAACATAAAATGTCAATAATGTCATGAGTAATAAGATGGCTCTTGAATCTTGATTATTACTTATCTTCTAGAAAATGAAAATCTTCACTAGGTAATTATTGTTTATTTGACTAATTAAATAAACACAAATGGGCGGTTGTCTGTCAAATACCAACACTCTCCCCTAATATTATATTCATAATTTAATAAATCTTTACTAGATCAGATTGAATATTTGTGCGAATGAAAAAAAATTCTCTTACTGATGATTAAAGAAATGTTTAAAAATTCTTACACTTGTTCTCATTATTAATTAAAAATAAATACTTGTTCAAATAGAACAATAAAAGTCAAATCAATTTGTCACTTTTTAATCTTCTTTTCATCTCCTACACTTATTTTTTAAAATATTACAGACTTTTCAGTATTAGGAGTACTCAGATAAGCATTATTCCTCTTTTTATTCCAAATGGAAAAATACTAATTAATCTGTAAAGAAGTATTCATACATTCGAAACGTCTTTCATGTTTTTTTATCTATGATATCACGAACTAATTGGAAATGTGGATCGCAAATAAATTACAAGAGCAAATGGGCTATTCTGTTTTAGCCCACCCGCTAGGCCCATATCAATAAGTGGAGTACCAAGAAGACAAAAGATCCAAATATAACACTACCTTTCTCGTATGTGCAACACTTGACATCTTACTTACGTCTTTAAACAATTTATTTATGATTCTTGGCTATATTAAACCGATCTTATTACACTCAAGAGCGCCGGGGAATGGGAAATTGATAGAAAAATTAAATATAAGAGAATTGTCAAAGAAAGTTTCATATAGGAGAGAACTTGAATTGTTTACTTGTTCTATTAGTTACAAATAAATAAATGATCAAAGGTCTTCCATAGAGAAAAATTATAATTTGTATATAGGCCTTTTTTTATATAAGCCTTTCATGTGAGCAAAAGTTGCGTCAAGAGATACTTAAATGGCCTGACGACATGTTGTCATCCCACATGGCTCAAAATTTGGTGGCAAATGATATATTCTATAGATAGAATTTTGAGAAATAATTTTATTCTGTCGGAAAATTTAGCCAGTATATAATGTATATTGTATACACTTATTGTGTAAATATTATACAATAATTGTGGCTAAGTGTATATCGACGACTATTATGACTACTGATTATGAGTGTATATAAACTCTCGGCTTTTAATTATACGAGCAACTTTCACACATAGCAAATATAAAATTTATTTTTGTATGCTATAGTAAAGTTTATATAATTGCGCTTCATTATCAAACATAAATATGTATTATTTCGCTATACATATACAAAGAAATCAATTGTATAATTCGCTATACATATACAAAAAGAAACAGTTGTATACAAATCAATTGTATAATTTATGTATGTATAAAACGAGAAAGAGAGAAAGACAAAAGAAAATTGGGCAGGGGAATAGTTATATTGTATAATTTATAAGTGTATAGGACGAAGATATATACAATTTATCTCGTTTTATACAAATAAAAACACAATTTATACATTTTGTTTCTGTTTGTATAAGCGACAGAGGCGGGGGTGGCGAGCGAGATATGAGTGAGTGGCCAGCCGGGTGAGGGAGAGAGGGGAACAAAAATACATGTATATGTACAATTTTTTCTTGCTTTATACAAACGCAAATGCATAAAAGGTGAGAGGGAGTAATCGAGAGTTTGAGGAAAAGAGGTGACTGACAAACAGTTTGACACACGATACAATTAAATTAAAATGTGGTTATAACATTTAATTTGATTTATTAGTTTGTCATTATATATAATTTTCCCGTTAATTATTGATTAATTAGTATGTATCTTTACCTCATTAATTCGCTTAACTATAATAAATTTAAATAATTTAGAAAATACATTTGGTGCGAGTAAGTATTATAGAGCTGACCATTCAAAGGCGTTTATAGTATAATCTTTTAACTTAAAAAGTATATAAACGACTCAGTCATTTCTATTACATTAACATTATATTTGGGAGAAGTTTAGTTTATCCTCATCTTGGTCACAATCCATCATAGTGCTCGATAGATGGCTAAAAGGGGAAATTCATATAAATATCATAAAATAAAATTTTATTCGATTGACAAAAATTTAGTAACTTTTCCAAAAAATGAAAAAAGTTGGACACAACTAAAATTTTGTTAAGAAGTTACTCACTACAGCCTTTGTAACACTGAAGACCATATATTTTTCCTTAGATACATCATTTCCATTATTACCAATCTTGAAAATATTTTTTTTTGGATATACTAAAGACACTACTATATAGCTCAGACTAAATTCGAATTTCGCACAGAAAGACTTTTTGTTATGTAGCATTTTCAATTGGATTTTTTTCATATCGAGAGATCAAATTCGAAATCTTTAATTAAGGGTGAAACAGTCTCACCATTATATCACTAACCCACATAGATAAACCATTATATATTTGCTCATTCAGAGGATAAATGTTTTGGTTCATTTTTGTATCCTTACTAATAGGAAGATACAATATTATTTCTGATATTAGTACACTTCACATTGTTCATTGAATATTAAGGAATCTTAAGTTGATTGACCGTGTGAATTTTTATTTCAAATAAAACGTATAACTCTTAAATATATTTAAAGGATGCAGTTCTTTTTGTAGCTATTGGCTGACCATAAAATCCAAATCAAATATTTTTACTTTGTACTACATCACAATTCAGATGATAACTTTTTAGGGACACATTGAGTTAAACTTAAGCAAGTCAAAATAGATTAAATTAATAAATGAATGAATTACTTACTTAATCAAAGATTATTTAGACCAGTATGGGCTAAAAAGCCGGGTCAAAACCTGACAATCATCTCAATTCTTGCAAAGTTCTAATTGTTTTATTTGTTCATTTATAATATTTCAATATCAGATGAAATTATAAGTTTTCTCTATTATTATTAGCTATATACAATATACTTTAAAAAAAGTCCATCTGAAATTAAATTTCATGGATCAACGTGTATTTGATATCAACATAAATTTTTAAGACTAAATGATTTGAACTGACAAAATGATGAGCCAATAACCAATCCCATTTTAAGCAAATTGTAATTACATCACTTAATTTTATTACCTCTACGTATGAATCTAAAAAAAATGGTGCGCACAACATTCACCTTGTGCAATACAAGGCTCACGTACCCTGGAAAACATTATCACATAAATTTGACACAACTATATGACCCATATTACCCAATAAATTACTATGCCTCAATACGAAATAAACTATATGAATTTTTACTGATCATATTTTTGATCGCCTAACACATATTAGACACTCAACTAAACTACTAGAGCCAAATACTATTAACACCATTGGATAAGTTAACACTAGATTTTGGTACACTAATAACATTACAATATTAAATACAAAAGGATTCTCACCATATACAATTGAACAAGCAATAAAATATCCTTGTGCTTAGGCCTATAAGGCTTGCTAGAAACATACATACTACAACTAATTAAAAATCCATACTATTCATACTCACCTTACAAGGAAATTAAATGTTTCTTTTTTCCCAATTAAGAAAATGTAGCATGCAAAGTTTAATTTATTAAAATTCATAAATATTACTGACCCAAACGAAAAGGGCCTTCACCCATGTAGTGACCTTCCATATAAAGAGCAGCAGCACTTTGTGGATGAAGACCATCCATCACCATAAATTGCATGTCTTCTGAAGGCTTCCAGTGTCTTTTCCTTTGGTTAATGAACCAGTTATTTATTTGTTTCTGATCCAATCCTGTTGATTCTGCCAATGCAACCTTCTCCGACTCCTGTAATATCGTAGCAGGTAACCAATCTTATTTATATAGGTCAACTCATTCTTTGTGAAACTTGTAATATTCTTCATATTGTCATAATAGAAAAGTCAAAAAATCGAATCGAGTAGACGAATGAAGTTTATCAACAAATGACATGAATGTCAGGAGTAGTTACTTAATCTACGCACCAATTATGTGATACATTGAAATGTAGCACTTTTTTTTTTATATTGATACAAGTAGAATAACAAATTATGATAAACTTTATCATATAATTTTTGAAAATATCTGAACTTTTATTTTGGAAAATTGAGTTGATCTAAATCCGATTCAGAAACAAAGATTAATCACATCGACTATTGAAAAAATGAGAAGTGACATGTACATTTTGGAACAAAGAGAGTACCATGATTACTAGATTAGCAACTAATACTAATCATACAAAATTAACTTGTTATAAAGACCTAGCAATTAAGCGATCTAATGGTATTAACCTATATTATATTTTTTAGTCCGTCCCAAAAACAAAACATCATTTTTCTATAATGAAATGATTTATAGTTCATACAAATACTTAAGATTTGTTCATAATACCACGAATTTCAAAATTTCAAAACATAGCGTTAAATCAGATAAATTGAGACAAAAGGAGTAAATATTTACCGAAGGGTATGGCCACTTGTAGTGCAACTCCCACCAAGTGATCAATTTCTGCCTAGCATCTTTGGGCAATTTCCCCTTTTTCTTCTTCTTTGAAAGTTCTTGTTTGAGGCTACTTAAATAGCCACTATATTTTCTCAACAAGTGATTCTTAAGTTCTCTATCTTCTGCTCTTGGATCTATTTCAGGAAGTTCAGTTTCTCCACCACTGTTGTCTTGATCCTCTTCTGATGATCCAACACCCTCACACTTGTCCTCTATAATCAACAAAACAACATAATATATATAGGTTAATAATAATAATAATAACAATAATTTATCTTAACCTTGCTATTATACTTGTAATCAATAGTACATCTAGGTACAAAAGAAAAGTCTCTATGCACATTTGTAATACAATACATATAATGTAAGCTGTTTATCTTGATGCAAATATTAATGATTGATTATACAACTCAACTCGATGACCTAAAGATCGCCACGTGATAATTTTAATGCTATGAGATTCCCTTCAATAGTGGAGTAAATCTAGTTATGTTTGTACAATTTGAGGTAAACCTACCTCATTAGCACTGGATTTATTTGAACTAGTATTTTCCACGCGAAGCATAAATTTAAATATACAAAATTACCACAATGTAGAAGTTTGAACTCATTATTTTGAAATATTATAAATTCATTCTAAGATAACCTTAAATGTTCGAATTTAAATCCAGTCTAGATTTAAGTTAGAATAACAAAAAAATCAATGATAATACATAAGCTGGCTACTAATCTATTTGTATCATAGGTACACAATCCAAGTGGTAGGTCTAGTCTTTGAAGAATTCCATTTTGGTAAAACTATTTTTTCACAAGCTATGAAGGTAACAAGGTAAGAGTAAGACTAAGTGCACTCTATTCTTCCCAACTTTAGATATTACACTGAGTATATTATTTTTAGTGCTAATCAACAACTAACACAACAATAATTACACCTCAATCACAGGCAAATTGGAAATAGCTACACAGAAAAAACAATACAAGGAAGGAAACACACCATAACATGTCATGCTTCATGTATAACACAAAAGAACACTTGAGAAAATCAAAATAGAAATGTCTGTGTATGCATTTTTCTTGGTTGGAGGATAGTGCCTGAGATAGGTCTAAGAACAATTTTAACTTTCTTTATTTTTTAATTCTCATCCAATGTTTTATATTGGCTTTGGAGTTTCTACTATATTGAATTTATACCACACAAGGTTCTTTAAAAGGAGAAGGGAATCCTACATATGAAATACATAATGGTGATGATGGGGACTTTTCACTTTCGATATTAACATTCGCATTCGGAGTTACACATTGAAGGATGGTTAGATAAACACTCTTTGTCAAATTTTCTTTTTTTAAATATACAGATTAAATATAGATATTGTTGAATATATACTAATTGTTGAACACCTTTGTCACAAAAGAGATCGATAGCCTAGTGGCCGAAGATCTTTGCGAATTTTACTCGGATGCTTGGATTTCAACCCTTGGCTCATATTGTTTGACTTTCTCCTTTTTAAATTAACAGAAAATCTTGAATTGGCACCCAACTCGTCACAAAAGCATGTAGTCTCTGACAAAAATGTTGCCTACGCCACTATTTATATCTATATCTGTATCGAATTCTCTAAAAATTATTACTTTTAAAAAACTCGACACACCCATTGATATTCTCGAAAAGTCAGAACAACATAGGCAATAATTGCAAGTTCATACTATTGGATACATGTTGACATGAAAGGAAGCAGAAAACATTTCTTCTCAATCACTTGAAGACATATTATGAAAGAGAAAAGGGAGAGATGAAACACTTAGACCTCTGAACTGACAATTCACCCCCACCCCCACTCTTCTCAAATTATGACGAAAAGAGAGAACGAAACAAAGCGACAACAATATGCTCATTTTTTATTTTTATGGTGCTTCGATTAATTTCACAAAATATCCATCACCATAAACTGTGATGTGATTAATAATTAAATTGCATTGTTTCTTAATATAGATAAAAAAAATCATGTATGTTCTAAAACTAATTGAAAATGTTCAAGCGTCACATAAAATTAAGATAGAGTATGATGCATATATAGACCAGATTCTCTTAACATATAATTAGTCAGTAGAAATAAGAGCCTTGACTTTGATATAGCTAGAGCATAAAGGTACGGAGAATCTTATTTATATGTCTCACACACAATTGATATTTAATTATATGAAATATCTTTTTGTTTCACGTATAATTACAAAAATTGTGTGCACGTAGTTTTATCGAATAGTGATTCATTATATTACTTTGAAATTTTAATAATATTTGTCCATTTTCTGAAATCAATGAATAGTTTTAGTTTATAATTTACACTTATAAATATTTAAAGAATGGCATAGTAAATTTAAATTTAAATTTATAACTTTTAAGAAATATATAAAGTCAATAGTAAATAAATATCATTGAATCCAATTATCCAACCAGAGAGTACAGATATATCTGACAGATATGGTACTAGGCTACATGGTAGAACACTGATATGAACAGCACTCAAAGTTCTTCATTTTCCCAATGCCTAATTGCTACCACATACAAAAAGCAAACTTACTTGGAAATAACACCAATATTGTTATACTCCTAAAAACTACCTTAAGATACATGCATGTGCTTACTTTTGCTTCTAAACACCACATTCCTTTTTAACTTCTTCCTTTAGGTTTAACTTGGCATACATTTTAAAATTTCAGTATATTAAAAGATATTTTCGTATTTCATCTTTAACATTAATTTATTAATCTTTCATCATTTTCCAAAGTCTACGAGTAGACATCAATTAGTATGAATAACAAATTTACTATACTAACCATACTTTGAATATAGCAAATTCATTTTTTTTTTTGCAAAATGCATTAAAAAGTGAATATTGTTAATGATTAAGATATAAATAATAAATTATGTCTTATTTTTTCAACTGGACATAAAGAAGAAGATAAAACCACAATTAGTTCATAAGAGGTGTACTGTAGGAGTCAAGTAGTTTCTGTTGAGAGTGTCAGATAAGTGTAGTGTAGAATTTATTAAGTGGGAAACAATATTCACCATTAAGAAATTTGTCAGTGAATACACTGGACCGGACCCATAAAGTTAAAATCTAAATTAATTAATTAAACAAAGATTAGAGAAACAAACGTGTGGCTTCCTACATTTGTTTATATCTAGAAGATCTGTCTGTCTCTCTATTTGTTTATTTGCATAAAATGCAACCAATTCATTTCTTTTTTATAAACAATAGAGCACACACTATATATGCATGTATAATGTCAAAATGCATGACGTGGCTCAACAATTAATAAAGTGAATCGAGAATCTTTTGAGATTTCGGGTTCAAATTTTAATAAAGATATCTGTTATTTATCATTTCTTTGATAAATAGATTGAGCTGATAGTATTTTATTATGGGAGATAATAGATATTTGGTGAAATTAGGTTTCTGATTCAAATGATAGTAAAAATATTTGTTGTTTATCGTGTCTTTGATGAAAAAATTTATTTTATAGCTATTGATAATGAGAGATTATAGATACTTAGATGAAATTAATTCAGACGAATTTAAACTAGTCTAGATATCATGGTTATAAAAAAACAATTCACATCATCATATAGGCCCCATTCAAAAAATTTTAAGAATTTCTTTCATATTTAAAATTCGAATTCGAAATCACTAAAGGATAAATAACTTCATCTACCTGCACCACATTCAGTGGTTTTACTATTACTACTCTTCGTACACTCGTAAATAGGGTTTCTTACTCCATCGATGTTCTTTTGTATCTCTCAACAGAAAAAGCATTAATTGGAAATGAAGAATGATATTTTTTAGGGGGGGTCAAAGTTGTCTTGAACAGAAATAGCAATGCATTGGGACAAACAGTATTCAATGAACCAACAGTTTTTACACTGAACACACAAACAAAAGTTCAAATCATAGCCCTTAGTCTTTGGGTTTTTTTCTTCTTTAAGCACTCAAATATGAAATTTTTATCATTCCCTTAATTTATTCTTCTTGCATTCTTTCCATGCTTGGCAATTACCATGAAAGAACAAATTAAATTCAATTTATTCTTCTAGCATTTCCTTTTAAATTTTGTCTAAAACAATGTTATCTTACCATGTAGAAAAACAATATAATATTAAACTTTTGACTTTACTTTATTGAGATGATTTTCATGTTCAAGTAAATATTTATATGTTTTAACTTGTTTTAAGTTAGCAATTTTTTTTAAAAAAGTCTTTCTTTATTAAACTTCGTTTACAGTGTAATATTTATGAGAAAGAAGAAAATTACCAGAATTGAAGATCCGAACGGGAGCATTACCAAGCATATTAAGCTGAGCTTCAATCTTTTGCATGAACTCCATTGCCTCTTGAAGAGGCCTTGTTAATTCTTCTCTATACTTGACTAGCATGTCATAATATGCTTCCTGTATAATAGAGACGGATTTAGAATTTGAAATGAGAGCGTAGAGTTGGAGTTTGATATGTTAAGTCTATAATATTATTTATTTAGTGAATTTATCCAACATATATACTCCGAGTTTAATACTCTCTTGAAAATTTTTTTATTAGTGATTCATTTTAATAGGTTAATCTTAAAATTGACTGAATTTACTAAATCAGACAAAGTAAAAGGAAAATTTATTGTTAGTATAAAAGATAAATAAAATCAAAAGGAGCAAGCGCAAAAATTTAGATAAAATTACGAAATTAGAGAAATAAAATTCAATATGAGATAAGGATAAGGTCTGTTTCGAAAATTAAAAAACTAACCATGAACTGATCAAGTTCTGGGTCCTTGGAAACATCTCTGTCGGTCAACGAAGCTCGTTGCCTCGCCTCAAACTCTTGCCGTACCGCCGACAGCCTCGCCGCCACTTCCGGCGGTGCACCCACCTTTACAATAATTTTAACACTCAAATTAAACACACTATAGAGTAATTTATTTATCTTGTGATAGCAATATAAGCTAGAAAAAAAAATCAAAACAATACCATTTTTTTTAGTTTTTCTTTTGGGTATTATACATTTTGAGAATGCAAAAATGTAACATTAATCATAGTCATTTAAATTTTGAGGTTATAAATATAAAATTTTAATAGTAAAAGAAAATTATTTAAATTTTACCAAATAAGCAAAATTTTCAACATAAATATAGAATTTTCATCGATAAGTTACGAAATTCATAATAGGAACAAGTTAGAACAAATTTAGCAGATTTTATACGAGAACACAATCAAAATTAGGGGGAAAAAAACAGTCGGTGATTCACAGTCTTGATGGATATAATAAATTAGTATTAATATATGTTATCGCGATGTGACAAGTATCCATTCAATTAATTAAGCGTTTGTAAGCTGATTTAAACATCATGATTATTAAACGCGGAGAGTAAAATGTGTATACCTTTTGACAGTCCATGTAAGCATCCAAAAGGTTAGAACATTGAGGATGAGCTATAATTTTGGCTTTTAAAGCTTCGATTACTTCACCAGCACCAGCACCACCACCAGAAGTTTCCGTACTGTCATGATGATGATTACGAATAATCGATGGATAATGAAATGTATGGTTATGATGAGAAGTACTTCCTCCACCTTCTGTTTTTACTATCATCGGATCATAACAATCTCCACCTCTACCATAAATAGGGGCAGCACCACCAAGAACTTGATTTCCTCCATAAAAGAAATGACCTCTTTGACCTCCTGAATTTTCTCCAGACACATGATTATTATAATTATTATTCTCCATTAAATAAGGGGAAAAAAAACCCTAAATCAAGATGATGATGATAACTAAATAAAAACCCTATAAAAAAAAAGGAAACTTATTATTCCTCAACTACTAATTAAAGTTTTTTTTTCAACTACTCAACGAGATCTCTTTCTTATTGGCTAAAAATAAACAAATTTTGTGCATATTTAAATAAAGTTTATTATTATCATAAGATAGAAATTGGAAGGGATCTTAGAAGATTATTGTGGTGAGCAAGGAAGAAAAAAAAAAAGGAGGGGGGGGGGGTGTTACTAGTAGCGGCTGCGTAGGGTGATAAGACGTTCTTCCTTGAAGAAAAAAGAAAGGTGTGTATATATATATATTGGAAAATATATAAAAATGTACTCACCTTACATGAAAAAGCAAGAAAGACCACTAAATAGTTATAAAGAAAATAGTTTGTTACTTTATTTTATTTTTATATTTCAAAAGAGAGTTAATTTTTTAACTTTTTTTTTTTTGGGTATTTAATTGATTTTCAAAATTCTTATACGATGTTTTAAATATTTTACTGAAAGGTATTTGATGAAATATTGATGACAAAAATTAAAGTACAACTAGTAAAGTAGTTGAATTTGTATTGGAAAAGTTATATGGACGAAAATTGATGTGATGTTAAACATTTGAAACAAAATGAGTAAGAATAACGTATTTTTTAATTTTTTTTGCTAAGATTAAAAATACAATAAAAAATAGAAAAAAAATTTCACTCAAAGTTCAAACTAGTAATCTATATGCATTGATCAACAAGATAAAAACTTCTTTCATTCATATATATGATTTTATGTAAGTATTTTAATATATTCTATTATTAGGACTCACTAAATAGGGAGTGAATATCTTGAGTCTGAGTCTTGATTTTTGTAAGAGATGAATTGAAAAAAATGTGTGTAATGGGTTATTTTGACCCAAATGAATAAACAATGGTTATATAGAATAAACTTATTGATCTATAAATAATAGGAAGGAGACTTTATTAAACAACTCAATAACTTTGTATTTTTGTATATTGGGTGTATTGCTCTATGTTCGTTGTATTTTTCACTACGTACCTTTATTCAGTGGCAGAGGTTCATCTAAACCCTTTCGATAGAAAATTATATTGATTGAATCTCCCTCAACTATTTCGTCTGTCTATTTCTTCAAATTTTAAACCCCTTTATTAAAATTTCTAACTCCATTACTGAGCCGTATTTATAATTAACAACCAAAATAAACTAGGAGTATGAATCTATAAAACTAAACATAAATAGGAAAATATCACAAATAACAAATTCTAAACTATTGTGTTAAAGGCAAAAAAAACCTATCTTTTTTCTAAATACATGGAACATGTTGAATCACATAACAACGAAATTATACAAGTTGACTTGATTTCGAATTCAGCACACTACTGTTTATAAAAGGTATAAATGATTTTAGCAATTGTTTAGATTCTTTCATTTATGTCTTCGGATTGTGTCCTATAATCTTTTTGTTTATAAAGAATTGATATTATTCATTTCGACTTAAGTTGATTTGACAATGATTTTGTTTTGATTAATATTTTTGAACAATTTTCACATACAACAAACATAAATATTATTTTTGTATGTTATAGTTATAGTTTGCATAATTGCACTCCATAATACATATGATATGACTATTTCGATATACATATATATTAAAGAGCAATTGTATAATTTGATGGCTCCTCTTCGAATTTGTATAATTTTGCTGACTGACCATTTGTGTAAATTGTTGTCAGGCTATCGTTTGTATAAATTGTTGGTAGCCTCTCAACTCATTTTTATGTGTTTGTATATCTGTATAAAATTTGAATTTGTATACAATTGAATTAAAATAAAATATTCGTATATCAAATATCAATCTCTCTCTCGCTCTATACAAACATAAATTATACATTATAAAGCGAGAAAGAGAAAGACAAAAGAGAATAGGGCGGGGGAATATTGTATTGTATAATTATATGCGTATAAGACGAAGTTTTATGTATTACATGTGAATATTCAATTTTCTCACGTTTTATACAAACGAAAACATAATTTATACACTTAGAGGCGACTGTCAACATTTTGCTATGGAACACAACTAAATCAAATTATGATTATAACATTTAATTTAAATTAATAATTTGTCATTATATAAAATTTTCTGATTTGTTAATTGTAAAATAAACTTTAACACTTTGAAAATATACTTCAATACTATGAACTTAGAAACTATTTAAATTCAGTAAATTCTAATATATTTTAAGAGCATATATATTTGAATTACTCCCTTTTTACTTATTTAATTATTTTAATTATAAATCAGAAGTGCCTATAAGAACTTTATAAATTTATTAAAAAAAGTACTTTTTAAATCTTTGTTATATAAAATCAACTGGAACTACATTCATTCAAGGTGCTGTGACTTGACAAAAATGACTTGCTACAAGAGTTGTAAAAATCAGACCTAGCTTAATTTGCCGTGACTCGATTATATGATAACTTTTTTCAATTTTATCATAATGATCCTGTCAAACTAGTGAGGGGTCGTCGATTTATCGATGGTTAGAATTATATAGATTGGTTATTTATTGTCTAAGTAATATTTGATAGTGTATTATCAAAATTAATGCATGAATTAACTTTATATATCAGTAATATTTGATTTGGTACACTTTTTCAATAATATTTTATATATTTGTATTTGTGTATTGGAGAGTGTATTATGATATCATGAATTTTTAGATGTAGATATTAGTAAAATTAAGGAATTTTATCTATGCCTTAACATTTTAAAGGCATAACTATCCCTCAAAACTTTTTTTACATCTTTTTTAAATATAATTGTTGAGGATATTTTGTAATTAAATATATTTATACAAGCTATTTTTAATACATCAAATCAAATAATTATAAGAAATAATATAGTATATATAACTAATGCAACTATAACTAATACTAGTATTACTAATAATTGTGGAAGATGTTTTTGTAATCAAATATGTTTTCACAATATATGTTTATTTTTCATACACCAAAGCAAATAATTCATAAGAATTACTAATGCAAACATTACTAATACAAACATTACAAATACAATCATTACTAATATACTCCCTTTGTTCTATTTTATGTGACACCATTTCCTTTTTAGTAAGTCTTAAAAAGAATGTCATATTTCTTTATATGATAAGTATTTAAAGGTACATTTTCTATTTTACTCTTGTTGGTCGCACTTAATTTTAAATACTACACTAATACATGTATTAGAAGAGAGAAAAGTAATCCACTTTTGAAGGATAATTTGGTAAATAATTCAAAGTCTTCATTTATTTCATAAATTTCATGCCGGATCAAATGGTGCCACATAAAATGAGACGGAGAAAATACTATATTTATCATTATTTTCATATAGTTTATCAAACGACTCTTAACTCGTCCACAACTTCATAAAAAAAATTATATAAATAGATAATATTGAACGGTGTTATTCAGTACTATTATTATACATTATAATTTTGAGTTGTTATCTACAACATATTATCAATATATAAAAATATTAATTTGAATGCATATTTGATTACGTACCTTGACTTAACTCTGAGTTATTCAACTCATCTGCTCAGCTATGAATAAATTGAACAGAAAGAATGGTAGAAGTAGCTAAATAGCTAGTGAGGGATTAATTTGTACGAAAATTCAACGATAAACAGTAGAACAAAGAAAATGACCAGTGTCACATCTATGTGCTTCTTTTTTCCTCTTTAATCTAATGTTGCATAGTAAGTCTATAAAATTTTATAACTATTGTTATGGTAGAATTGATAAGTATTCTTTCATTTTTTTACTAGAAATTTCATATTCGATTTTTTTTAAAATTCAAAATTACCTTTTAACCTCAATATGATACATTTTGACGTAAGACTAAATTTTATTGAATTTTAATACGAATATCGGAAAAGGGAAAAAACTTTGGTGGGATGTTAGCAGAGAGTACTGTTAGTGATAGCACAAAAATGTACAGAAGAGCACATGCATTAGCTTAACATGGAGTCAGACTTTAGTTATTCAACACTACTTCCCTTGACTCACTGCTGCAACTGACCTCTTCTCTTCTATATATTTTTTATTATCACACATATAAAATTACATACGTGCTATGTAGTAATTGATTTAAAATATCATTATTAAGAGTAATATGTGGATCGAAAGTACTCGTTTATCCTTATTAAGGTCCACATTAAACTGAATTATGTTGTGTAAAACATGTTAAAAGATAATAGGTGGACCGAAATAAATATTTGAAAGAGTGACAATTTTGATGTGATATTATTTATGTCTCACAATCAAAATAACTTGTTTATAAGTTTTTTTTTTATATATATTCTCCCACTTTTGATATGATATCATCTTAGTGATTTTACAAGTTTTATTGTTAATACAAGAATTTTTTCTATTAAAAAGAAAAAAAAACTGATATTATAAATATATATATATATAAAGGATGCAAAAAGGTTGGGAAAGAGAGACAAGAATGACATATAAACGCTGGATTGATTAGGTTTTCCCCTTGTTGGCTGTGCCCTGTGGGGTACTAAACTGACTTTTCATAAATATAAGCTCCACAAATACTAGACACATTTTATTATCTCTATCTTCTCAATTTATTATTTCAACTCTTACTCTTGAGAATACTGATATATAAGAAAATAAAGAGAAATCATATACATTATTAAATGAATAAAATGAAAAGAAAATTGATCTGTAATGTGTAATTTGACGATCAAACAAATTGATTTTGTAATGATTTAATGGAAAGACAAGTTGAAGTGAGAGTTGAGATATTGGCCATTATCCTATTATTTTTTATTTTTTTTTAAGGAAAAAGCAGTCTAAAAAATATTTTAATTTTGATCAAAATTGTTATTACGATATTAATTTTTATGGAGCGCATTGATAGTTATTTTAAAGATATATATGTGTCACGTGGACACGTCACTATTTATAATTATGCAATATTTTTATGTATACGTAATATATATATATATAATTTTAAAATGCATTATTAAATAATGTAGGAATTTAAAAATTTAATATCTTACGGTAATTTCTATCAAAATTCAGATATATTTTCTTGTCCGCTTTTGTTTATGATATATGAATGAATGACTAAAGAGAGAACAAAAACTGAGTAAGGATTTTGTATCTTTTGGGGAGTGTTTGGTGTAATGATACTATTTGGTTCTGACTTCGATTCCCCCGTAATTCTCGCGCTACAAACCAGAAAGGGACCTCTTTTCACATTACCTTTTTTGGCCCCCCAAACAGTTCCCTACATTTCATTTATCAACTTTTTCTTTTTTTCCCCTCATTTTTCTTTATTATCAAAAATATTATTAAATGTGATAAAATAACTCATAAAAACATCAATTTTTTTAAATAACCATCTGATTCATGCTCATTTAAAAGTCTAAATCAATTCATTAAATATATTTCTAATGTTAGATATAGATATAATAAAAACTTTGATAATTAGATAAATTATCAGAAAACAGTTTTTTAAAAAAATTATAATCCGGTAAGTTTACAATAGATAGAAAAAGCTAACACTCATGTTTTTGGAATTTTGAAGTGGCGAAGGCCTAGGAAAAAATACAGAAGAATGTGTTATATATTCCGCTAAATAATTATTTAAAAAGATAATTATTGTGATAATTATATTCTATGACTTTTTTTTTTACTATAACTAAAGCCTATAATGATATTAAATCTAAAAACTTTAATAATTTTTGTTGTGTATATTTATTATTGTTAAAATTTTCTGATAAAGTGTGTAGATGAACATCTTCCAAGTTATTTATTTTGCCTAACTCATTATACATTTGCTCGTGAAATAGAAAGAGCTTATTATATTTATTCAAAAAGTATATATATATATATATATAACTTGCTTGATTTTCCTAAATCTAGAAATAAGCCAGCTAAATCTACTTAAATCCAATCATTATCACGTCTAAGTATTTTGAGATTTAAATCATAGATGTTTATTAACTAATGACAATTAGAAATGGAAGATTACTATTACAATTATTAATTAATTCCCCATCAACAATAGTACAAAAAACTTTCCATTGGGGGACCATTTATTTACTGTTTGACTAACACTATGATGTTAAATAAAAGATTAGAAAAATCAGGTAGCAATATCGATCCTAATATATATTTTTGATAATGATAGGTTCATTTAGCATTAATCAAATAAAAATAAATGAGAATCCGAGAAGATAATTAATATGTGATTCGTACATATATGATTCATGCATCATTTTGTACTATAAGCAACGTGGATTAGTGTGGTTCACTTAATTATATTTTTTTCTAAGCAAATTGAATGGGGTTTCACTTATTATCATAATTATT
Organism: Solanum lycopersicum; assembly: GCF_036512215.1. Classification (NCBI taxonomy): domain Eukaryota; kingdom Viridiplantae; phylum Streptophyta; class Magnoliopsida; order Solanales; family Solanaceae; genus Solanum; species Solanum lycopersicum. Next base: position 63,954,495 of record NC_090803.1, on the reverse strand, counting down.
CCTTTTCTGGTGCTGTTGCTTCAATAGTATTTGATTCCAAATACTCTAATTAAAGTCTCTCAACCATATAATTTAGACTTCAATAAAAATAATTACAAGTGTAATTCATTCTTTTAATTATGGTAATCTTATCTTATAAATCTATAATAAGCATCTCTTTCCATGTCATAATCCACCATTATGTAATGGCTACTTTCCAAATAACAATTATTTAAGACTTGAAAATCATAATCTTACTCTTAAACCACCTAATTAAAAGGTATTTAATTATGTTGACTCAATCATGTTGAAAATCTTTACCTTTTTTAACCATTAAAAAGATATAAATAATTTTCACTTTTAGGTAACGTAGGCTCAGTAAACGAAATAAATCTGCATGTAATTATAAATTGATGACCAAGGACAATGTTAACTTTCTCCTCATTTTGCAACCTTTAAGGAAAATATTAAAATATATAAACACTTTAGTTAATTAAAGATTAAGAAAGTAATAATATGATCCTTTGTTACCTTTTTAATCAAACTATTTTTTTACACCTAAAATAGCACGACATTATAAAACAACCTATCTAATCAATGTCTTTAAATCCGGAAATAATTTTTTTATTTTCATAAAATATGATAAAATTTATGTAAATAGTAATGACGTTAAACTTTCGTTATGAAATTACACTGAGCATATTATAACACGTTGGAAATTCATCTTACTAATATTGGATAAGTAATTCGAGTAGTAAATTAAGGTTTAATTTTATTGATAAATTAGATTAGACAGTTAAAACACCTGATGGTTTTTTCCCTTGATCCCCGTTGCCTTGTTTCCCTTACAAGAAGCTATCAAATATTAATTTCTTTTCTGCCTGTTCTATTTTGGATTACATTTCGATTATTCTTTTAACTTAAGAGTCACGTACTGAAAACCACAAAATCGAAAAAGGAACAATGATATGATCAGCGAGAGTTACATAATTAAGTAAGGAATATTCTAATATTTTGGATTCAGACAAATTCACTTTTTACTTATCCATTTTTAAATTGTCACATCTATTAAGAAAATAATCAATGACATAATGAGTTTACTATTTTATTCCTATTAATTATGAAGTGGATGAAAAATTCTACATTTTTCAAAGTAATTAGTCATTCAATTGTGGATATAATAGGTAAAAAAATTTATTCTTTTTTAATTTATCAAAATGGACAAATAATTAGGAACAACTATAAAAGGAAAAGTGGACAAATAATTAGAAACGAATGTACTATTAAATTTCGCCCTAACTTATACTCATGACTAAAATTAAATTCAATATTTGATAAATTTTAATCTGATTTTATTCATGAGCACAAATACAAACAATTTACCGATAGACAGTATATAGAGAAGTAATAAAAGGCTCGAAATAATTGATGTAGATTGGGTAGATATAATAGCTACTGTAGAAAAAGGAAGCGAGATATAATTTTGTTTCTTCCTTAAATCTTTCTTTTGAAAGATATTTATTAGTGAACATTTCTCAAACTCGTATGATTTAAGTTTGACCTCTATATGAATATTCCATCAACGGATACTCGAGATCCTGTTTTTTAAAAATACCAAGAGTTTATGAGATCTTTTTAAAATTGAATAGCCTCCAAAAATTTTAATTTGCCAACTCTAATTAAAACACTGTCCCATTCTATGATATATTTTAAATTTGTTGATTACACAATTTATTTTATTCAAGAGTAAAGCTTGGAGTGTAATATCAACTATTTCTGAATTGAAAATACGTCATTATTATTTTTGTATAAAGAAGATATTTTTGCATATATAAATAAATGAAAATACAAGTTAATAAATCCAAAAACATAGTATTGAGACGGACAAAAAGACAGTAAAAATAAAGGAGAAATGTCATTTCAAGACAGAGAGAAAAAGAGGGGTCCCTAATGTGGATGATGGCGCGCGAAAACAGCGCGGGAGCTGTTTCCCCATGCTTCTGTACTTACCAGAATGCCTTCAGACATCATTAATCCAACCCAAATCCTTCTGTCAGTCACCATACTAGTGTGTGTTCGAGATTATAAGTGTATTATTATTATAAAAATATAAATTTAATTGATTTAAACATTTATATTTTTTATCATTAAAATGATATTAAAACTTTAAAATTACAGGTAAAAAGAAATAATAAATAAAAATGTTTCAATTTTTAAACTCACTCCGAAAGCTACATCTAATCATCATCCTACAACATTATATATATATATATATATATATATATATATATATATATATATATATATATATGATACTTCATAAGTGGTTCATGCATTTATATTTAAATATTTCTAAAAAATATAACACTATTATAGAGGGGAATATGAATTTACGTGAACCCGATGACTTCTTCTTGAATATACCTCTGACCATGCACTCCTACATTATTTCACTAGATATTTGATCTTCGTATTCATATTGCAATTGTAATATTGTATTATTATTTTTAATGTTTCATTAACAAAAAAATCAATCTCTATAAAAACTCTAATTAGAAAAGAGCAATCTCATTCGTTATATCACATTTACAATCTACTTATGTCAATGGTTGAATAACCTAATATAAAATGATTATGCTTCCTTTTAGGTTTCATTTTCTATAATGTTTAAGTTATTATATATTTATCCACTCTTACACATTTTTTTCTTGTGAAGTAAAAGATAAAATCATAAAAACAATTGTATAATTTCTTATTTTCATTTTGATGAGCTATTATTTCAACATAAGTTTTCACATTAACAATATAAGAATAAATTTAAAGAGAGACCTCAATAAATTTTATTTATCAATCTATGTTGAATAATTTTTGTTGGATATTGAAAAAATAGGACCAAAATTTATCAGTGGCACGCGATTTATAAGAATAAGCTCACGTCTAGCTATTTACATCACATTTTTAGGGTTCACGAGATGACAGTAAGCTCCTTTTTCTTAACTAATTCCTTACATTAATTAGTCATTCTTAGACCCCATTTTATTCTAATTTCACTTTTTAATCAATTAAGTGGTCCCAAGATAATTACTTTATTGATTAATATTACCTACTTTTCCTCATTTTTCCTTGTTCTGGATTTGACAATATTTGTATGTTTCCATTTCTGTACAAGTACAATTCAGTGAGAATAATTGTCTAATACTTTTAATTTACCACTTCCATAAATAAAACTTTATTTTTTTTGTTATAAATTTAAAAAATTTCACAAGTTAAAGATTAGATTAGACTAGGCATGTGGAGTGGGACCTTAGATGTAAGAGAGAAAGGTACTGTGTTTGAGAGTTGATGGGGCAACAATAGTTTAATCATACTCCCTAGTAAGGGAAGTAGATGGTGGGAGTCCATCAATTAGATGTGACCTTGTGGGTCTAATCCTTACTTTTTAGAGTTGGGCCAATGGGTCCCTTGTCTAATATTAGGTTTATTTAAGGTCACAAATGATTGTTGGTAACTATATTCTATGCAATGGAAAGTTTTAGAACACATCCATACACTCCTTACTAACGGATCGTTTGATCGTTAGATAAGAAGTAAGTTATTCATATATTAATTTTTGTAGAGTTTATACAGTTTTATTAAATAGATAAGAAAAAGAAGAGTTATTCATGTTAAATTCAATACCACATTCGGTTAGTACTTTAAAAAAAAATTAATTATAGGGGAGTCTATGTATTATTTAATGTAAGAAAGAAAAGGAATTACTAATATACGTATTGTGTATGAATAACTATAAATACACTCGTAACGAATTCCTATATTATCAATATGTACATAGCTATGATAACTATAAAACAACCCTTCAATGTTCAGTTAATGTGTATTACATATAATTTTCTTGGTTATTTATATTATTTGAATTAGTTAATGCCTCTTCGTGATTGTGTCCTTCATTTATTAAAAAAATGGTACGTTGGATTGTCTCCTTATAATAGACATGTTGAGTCTTGGCATCGTTTGCCTTTAACAAATATCGTACAATCTTCAATTTATAGGTCTAAAAAAAAAAGATATTTTATGTCCTTTTAATTGATAATCTCAACAACGTTTAAGAAATCGATTTCCACTTCGACATATTTATAATCTAGTTAATTTCCAATATTTAATAGTATCCCAATTAGTTTGACTTGTTTAGAAATATTGATTTGAATAAATACTGAGATTACCTAAGTCCTAAATGATTAATACTTTATTTAAGATCTTAGAAATAATATAATTCTACTAATTAATATGTTATGGAGTTTGGTATTAATGAGCAGCCACGAGGCAGTGTTCATTTTACCATTCTTACGTGATCAAAGTTACACTAAATTGACTTTGATTAGATAGTGGTACTACCCCCAACCCTACAACTCTAACCCAATTCAGCACTATTTCTTTTGGTCATTTATTCTTCAGCTGTTCACCTCCAAATGTCTTGTCTTGTTTTCTACAGAACGTTAAGTGAAAAAAATGTCTTTTAATTCCAGAAGCACCTTATAGCAAAGGTATAAAGAAGACACGGGCGCCAATGAGGATTGTGGTGAAGTGATAAGTATTCTTTCATTCTTAGTTATAAGTCTCAAATTTGAATCCCTTTGAAAACAAAGTTCCTTGCTAAATAATGAAAAAGTAGGTTAAATATTAAAATGTTTAACCATTTTTAGATTTGGAGTTTCTCTCACGAGCAGCGCAGGGATCGAAAGTTCAAGATCATTCATTTTTTCAAAATTAAATTGTCAAGTACATGCCAGTTTAACCAAAACATCTATGGAGGTACGTACATTGGGCTTGCATATTGAAATGGGCTCATCCACCAAAATTTTGCGTTATGGCCCAAATAATGCTACATCGCAGAAACATATTCACCTCAATAAATGTGTCAATAACATTTCACTTAATAGACATGTCAATAACATTTTAATTGAGAGTAATTTTCCTATAACAAATGTATGATCTCTTTTTAAAAGAATAAAGTAAGGTAATACCTTATATATGATCACATTAACTCTTTCTTATAGTTACTCAGATGATATACACCATAAGGTTGTATTCGAAAATGCTCAGAATTTGCACACCACAAAATCATACTATAAGGCATAAATGTGGTCTAAAAAGTTCAATTATATATTCGACAGAGATTACGAGTGCATCGTCACCCTTGTCAACAACAAAGTTGGTAAATTTGTTCGTAACTTCCACCTCCTATGAGCCATGGAATCCACGAAAGCTGAATTGGCTTTGTTCATCAATCTGACTATGAGCATGAGATAACCACTCGTGCTTAAGAGCAAGATATCTTCTGTTGAGGTCACCTTTTGGATTCACTAAATGTGAATTTGGTTTATTAAAGAACTGCTCCCATAATCTCCACAACATTATACCTTCAACAGCAGGGTGGGCATAAGCTTCCCGAAGAATAACTTCTACATCATCAGCTCTTACGTACTCGTTATCAGAAGACACATCAACTTCAGCGAACCAGATAGGAAGTACAAGTTTGTCCACAGCCGAAGATACAACGGGTCCAACTGACTATGTCCAACAGGTGCACCATGTTCTTGGAGATGATGTATACACTCTATGTACTTTTCAGGTGAAGACCGGGAGTCACTTCCATCCTCAACATGGTAATTATTTACAAATTATAACCTTAGCAGCTTGCTTTTCAATTCTGAAAGATCCTCCAATTTCATGCCATATATCATTACTGATCTCAACTTGGCCCCCCTTCACCCATTGACTCTCTACCACAAGAGCAACGTTTATGCTCTGAGGTCCTGATGCTTGTTTAATTTTAACCCAAGCAGATACTTGATATGTCAAATAGAGTTTTACTTTTTCTGTGATCATCTGAGCAGGACCCATCCAGTTTTGAGTACGATTAGTCACCAGGATATAGCGGCCTCATGAGCACCAAGTGAATGTCTAGCCATTGGAGGCATCATAAGTGGTGAGCCAGTTTGAACGATCATTCTACAATTTCCATGTGGGAACCAACCATTTGTGCCATCATTCAGACTTGTATTTGTAATTATATTAACACCAAAATCAGCATCCTAAAAGAGAGGAAAAATGAATAGAAATTGATGATGTTTTTATCATCTGTATTAAAATAAAGAGAGAATCTTTTCGGACAAAGTTAAAATAAACTTGAGTAATCTCTAGAAAAAGAGGGAAATATTCACATAGCATTGGACTTACATCACAAGCAGAAGAACTGCGACATGAGATCACTACTGACTTTATGAGCAGGTCAGTTCAACAGAACCCGGACAAGTACCAGAGGCTCCAACACAAGCAGAAACTGTATAAGTAGAACCTTCTGATACTTTGCTTGTAATGTCTTGCTCCAAGCCATGCCAACATTCTCTACGATTTGTTACAATAGCAGCTGCTAATCCTTTATGGTAACCTGATGGAACCACAAATGCCTCACAGCAATTTGGGTTCCACAAGTAAAGCCCATATGAGAAGTCATGGTTTAAAATGATGTTCCCAGTGTCTTTCTCATCTTCCTTTGAACTCTGACAGGAATCATTACATGTATGATATATGAGACTGAACAAAACTGAAAGCAACAAACTCTATTTGAGATCAGGTATGATGTAATAATTTCAACTGCTTCCGAAGGAGTAGATTTGATGCTCAAGAAAAACTTCTGACAGCAAGTTGTGCTGCAATAATAGAGTTGATTTCATTTTCCACAGGATTTGCGAGATTTTTTTTTATCATATTCTAATATTCAGCTTATGGCTAGTGGACGAGAGGGAGTTGCTCAGTTGGTAAGCACACCTCACTTCCAACCCAAAGGTTGCGAGTTCGAGTCAAAAGGGGTAGGAACTCAAAACATTTTAAATATTCAAGAATTAAAGCCCCGTTCACACCTGAGAATCAAAGTAATTGTTGGCGGTGCCTTCTCCATTTCCTGCTTTGATTCCTATACCCAAGATCACACAACTAGCTGAATAACTTGTGTCGGAAACTCAAAATGACAAATAAGTTGCCAAAAAAATCTTCTTTTTATGATTCATGCAAAACAACCTTGCAACCTCGTTCAGACTATCTATTTAGGCCATCATCATAGTGAGGGTTTACCATGGTGTTATCACCATCAGTACTTATTTACAGAACTCAATCAAAATACATACTAACATAATCAATCCCTCTTAGACTGGAGAACAAGATGGCATATGGACAAAGCACTGGACTTACATCAGAAGCAGTACAACTGGAACCTGCTGATACTCTGCTTGTAATGTCTTGCTCTAAGCCTTGCCACCATATCGTACTTTTTGTCACAACAGCCATAGTCAATCCATTACGGTATCCAGAACCTGCTGGAACCACAAAAGCATGACAGCAATTTGGGCGCCACAAGTGCAGACCATCCAAGAATTCATGGTTAAGGATGATGTTTCCATTTTCCTTTGAACTCTGTCAGGAAATATGATTGACATGCTTGAAAAAAAACTAACAGCAACAAGTCAACAACTCTAAATAAGTTGTGGTATAATATGACAGCCTGAGATGCTTCTGAAGGTTCAAATTTGATGCTCAATATAAAATTTTCACTGGGCCATAAGAAAATCTATCTAAAAGGAAATTTTTTTGCTCTTAGTTCAAACAAAATTACATAAGATACCAGTTCAAGAAGGATTTTACCAAGTGTTAGTCAAAATGGTGAGTGTTGGCACAACAATAAGCCGTGTGTTTGCGACTGGAAATAGATACAACAAAGTTATGTTCATCAATTTTCGACATATTAGCACACAGAAGAAGATTCCACAACTTCAGAAGTAAATATTTACAACGCTTACATAACAGATAAGTTTAACCATATATAAGATTCTGGATGAACCCTTCGACCCAAATCATTTCTAGGGTTCTTCTTTTCCAATTAAACTAACTCGTGTAAATCCGAACGGAAAGAATAATAGTAATATGAGAAACAAATATTACAGTAAAATTTTCTTTATTTTATTTGATCAGTCAGTAAAATGAGACATAAAAGTATTATTTAGTTCAAAAACTATTTTATCCTACAATTTTAGTATAAATAATACTCCATAATCATCTATATAAAAGATGGAATAAAATAATAACATAACACATTAACATGTTACTTAATTTGGATTTTAGTTGATATCTATGTCCATAACAACACATTCATGTCATGTATATTTAGCTTTATACAAGTTTAAATTTTTACTTGTACAAATCAAAATTTGAAGAGCATAATATCAACTTAAATTAAATGACATATTTATGTATAATGTGAAATGTAATGTTATTAGATAACCGGACTATTCCATCCAGCAACCAAACGAACCCTAGTGTGTGTCTGTAACAATTAAAACCAGCACTGAAACATATCTTGATCTGGCACAGTTGCTAAATCCTAATGGAGAAAATAGTATTGGTAACTGACTTGTGAACTTACTACATTGCATTTATATAGACACAGGAAATCTTTCTTTATTTACTCACTTGAAAATATGATATAATATAATATACAATAAACAAACGAATAATACAATTTGCAGAATACTCATGACAGAAGGATGATACAAGGTATGAACATAACTATTGCACAACACACAATCATACAGTGAGATGATAAATTGAGTAAAAACATCAGGACAAGTCAACGGAGATCACCAGTGCATTATCGCCCTTGTCAACCACAAATTTCTTAGTAATTTTCTTTGAAACTGTTACGACTTCCACTTCATAGGAGCCATGGAATCCACTAAAGCTGAATTGCCCTTGTTCATCAATATGACCATGCGGATGAGATGACCACTCATGCTTAAGAGCAAGGTACCTTTTTCCAGCTTCATTGATGTCTCCTTCTGCATCCACTAAATGTGCATTTGTTCGACTCATGAACAGCTCCCAGAATCCCCACAACATTATACCTTCTACAGCAGGGTGAGCATAAGCTTCTCGAAGCATAACTTCTAGATCATCAGCTCTAACGTATTCATTATCTGAAGACACGTCAACCTCAGTGAACCAGATTGGAAGTCCAAGAGTACCAAGTTTGTCCAGAGCAGAACATACAATGGGACCAACTGGACTGTCAATATGTCCCTGAATACCTATACCTCCAACAGGTGCACCGTGCTCTTGGAGATCAAGAATGTGCTCAATGTATTTCTCAGGGTAAGATCGGGTGTCACAGCCATCCTCAACATGGTAATCATTTACAAATAGGATGGGGGAAGGGTCCAATTGATGTGCAGTTTTAAACATGTTTACCCTGATGTCTTTACCCAATCTATCTTGATAGAAAGAACCATGCATCATCTCATTATTCACATCATAATGCGGGAACTTCCCCTTATACCGTGTCAGCAGCCCTGTTAAACGGTTTTGAACAGCCGTCATCAAGTCATTTTTGTTCAAGGATTGTACCCATGCCTGAACCGTGCCCACCACCTCCCAAAAGATACAGTGACCTCGAACTTGGATGTTGTTTTTTGTGCAAAAGTCCAGGAGCTCATCAGCATCTTTGTAGTTGAGATTCCCTTGCTGTGCTTCTGTCCAGTACCATTTGAGCTCATTTCCAAACACAGCCCAATTGAAATTCTTGACAAAGAAGGCATTGAAGTCTTCATTGTCCATATTTGTTCTGCTTATGGCTGATCCGAAGGGAAAGCTGTTTTGCAGTTGTTTAACTCTAACAAATGTGCCAAACAAATTGCCTGAATCTGATCCAGAGAACTTCAACATGACGTCTCGCTTGCGTAACTGTGAAGAAAATCAGCAAGAAAGAGTTTTATTAGAAATGTTTAATAAACTGTGTTTAAGGTAATGACATTCTCTGCTACTCCGAAGTTAGATATAGGATCCATCTCAAAATCAGTGCTGTAACAGTAAAGCAGGGATTATTACGCTGATGAAACACCTCGAAATAACTGATGATCATTGCTTAATATAATAAGTGATAATAACATAAACACAAAATTAAGTATTACCTTTGCAGTTTGTTTCTTCAAGTGTCTAAACCGTTCACGTCTGTCAACCGGAAAAATTTGAAGCCCAGCAACCATTAAGTCTACACCAGCAACAGGACCCTGAATATAAACCATAATCTTAGCAGCTTGCTTCTCAATTCTAAAAGATCCTCCAATTTCATGCCATCTATCATCGCTGATCTCAGCTTGGCCTCCATTTACCCATTGGCTGTCTACTCCAAGGGCAACATTTACATTCTGAGGTCCTGATGTTTGTCCAATTTTAACCCATGCAGATACTTGGTATGTCAAATAGAGTTTTACTTTTTCCGTGATCATCTGAGCAGGACCCATCCAGTTTTGAGTACGATTAGCCACCAGAATATAACGGCCACTTAAAGGCTCATGAGCACCAAGAGTATCTCTAGCCATAGGAGGCATAATATGTGGTGAGCCTGTTTGAACACTCATTGTACAGTTTCCAAGTGGAAACCAGCCATTTGTGCCATCATTCAAACTTGTATTTGTGATTATATTAACACCAAAACCAGCATCCTAAAAGAGATGAAAAATGAAGTAGAAAGCCTCAAAAGCCGTACGGAGAGGTAATGGTAGGAGAAGCACGAAAGTACTTAATGCTTAAACAGATCAAACAGTTGAATTGCCTACTAGCTAGCTTAAGTGGCATCGCATCACCAAGCTCAATGTAAATAGAAAAAGGAGGAAAATACACATTCCACATTTTCAACTAACCTCAATAACTGGTGGAGAAGAAGGAGGAGCTTTAGCTGCATGCTTTATGACTAAATTGTTAAGGAGGATATCCGTTCCTGCAGGTGGACCTTCTAAAAAGACAACAACCTGAGACGGGGAGTCATTTATAAGAAACTTCCCTTGCAACTTCACCCAGTCTTTATCTGTGGCTTGGACGCTACACACCAGTAGATTTTGTTAAAACACTCAAACGGAACTTCAATATACATGGTAAATAAAAGATGGAAGGCAAAACCGAAATAAAGAAGAAAGGGATCAATTAAAACACCACATTTAATTGCTGTTCACCTAGTTCAGTTTCAAAATGACCCAAGTGGATTATAAATTCATTGTCAAAAGTTATTATCTATCTGTTTTAAATGAAAAGTTATCTAACTCTAGAAAATGAAGTTTCTACAAAACACATGTGTGACTATTAAGGTGATGATTATTCAAATATATATGGAGCAGAAGAACCAGTAAAAATCAAAATTCCTTCAACAGAACAAACTCAATTATGTTGGCAGAAACCTAAAATGCATCAACTGTTATAGAGAGCTAACAGTTTTTTTTTCTGTGCAGTTTGAGTGTTTCTAAAATCAGAAAGTGTTGCGCAGTTGATAATAAGAGAGGAGATACTGCAAGTATTATTATATGCACATTATGTAAGGCAAACTTGAATTCACCTACCTGGCAATGCCTATATACCGTTCACGGTTGTCAGCTGCTTTAACATATAATGTACTGCGAAGATCTGCAGTAGTGACATTGTTACCATAGATACGGACAACAGCAGATACCTCGTAAGCTAGTTTTCGCTTCACTCTTCCTGTCACATCTTGCTGAATTCCATTCCAGCTCTGGGTGCGTTCTGTTGCAGATGCAAAAGATTTTCCAGACATTGGAGTGATCTTGCCATCTGCCATAGAGTCATGCAAGGCCACCTTGCAGCCTCTTCCAGACCAACTATTGAGGCCATCATCAAATTGAGGGTTTATTATGATGTTATCATCATCAATATATACAGATGATGTGCCAGAACTCTATCAAAATAAGGAGAGAATTCATTCAGTAATACAATAGAGTCTAAATAAACTTAAATAATCTCTAGACTGAAGAGAAAACGAAGGAAATATATATATGGACTGACTTACATCAGAAGCAGTTGAACTAGGACATGATATCACTACTGACTTTATGAGCAGGTCAGTTCCAGCTGGAGGTCCCTCGAGATAGAATATAACTTGATCGGGCATAGTTGACAGAGAAAATGAACCTTCTAATGTCTCCCAACACTCCTCCGAAGCAGCTTTTCTGGATGGAGTGAAACTCTACCGTGACTATTGCTTCTTAAACAATTTAAGGTAACAAAGACAAGCTAGATATAGAATCTTACTTTGCAACGAATAGATAACTTGTTTCTGAATTTTGATACACTAGTTTTAACGTGGCGAGGACTTCAACAGAACCCTGAAAAGTACCAGTGGCCCCAACACAAGCAGAAACTGTATAAGTGGAACCTGCTGATACCCTGCTTGTAATGTCTTGCTCTAAGCCTTGCCAACATTCCTTACGATTTGAGACAACAGCATAACAACAGCCTTCCTTCGCCGCTAATCCTTTATGGTATCCAGAACCTGCTGGAACCACAAAAGCATCGCAACAATTGGGATGCCACGAGTGCAGCCCATCCGAGAATTCATGGTTTAGGATGATGTTAGTAGCAGCATAACTCCCATTCTCTTTCTCATTTTCTGTTGCACTCTGTAAGAAATTAAATATGTATAATTGATGACTTGAAGAAGAATTGACAGGGGAAAGCTACTTAGGATATACACATATTGTCCCCCTATTCCGACACTACTTTGGATGCCTTTCATTCACAAGGTAGATAAGGCCTTCTTTTTTTCTTCTTATCCAATTCTCCGACATAAATAGAGACAATGCTTGTGTTTCCTTAAGCCAACACTTAAGTTACTTGCAGTTTTAGTTTCTAGAGATACTAAATATCACTCGTTATATATGGATTTTCAACAAAACTCTTCATGCTTGGGTATTTAGCTTACGGCAATTGCCTAACAGTATTCAGTTCCACATGCCATAAACCTTTCCTCAACTCCTCAAATAGCAAAATTTGTAGATATCAGCAAACCAGTTAAATCAGTATGAGAATCTCAAAGTACACGTCTCTACTTTCTAATTCGTACCTGAGTATCAAAGTTGTTGTTGGCAGTGACCGTTGGTGACTTCTCCATGCTCTCCTTTGATTCCTATAGTCACAATCACGCGATTATTAAAATGAAAAACTCAAAATCCCAACAAATATCCTTACAGATTACTATTGTGGAATCCACCCTTTTTCTCCTAAAATCACTTCTCCAACACAAACACACACAATGCCCAAGTTTCCTCATTCCAAAAACTAATCAATATACATTTTTCGTATCTACAAACACAAACTAGCATGTTGGAAATTTAACTTGTATCAATTGCTATCTATAGTCTCAAATACCATAAACCCTTCTTCAACCCCTCGAGTAACAAATTCGATGATATTCAAGAATCAGTAAACTAGTTAAAGAGTCTTGTTTCAAGAATCTCAAAGAACCCACATTTCAACTTTCTAAAATAGACCAACAATCCCCAAATTGGGAAAATTGCAAAAAAAAAAACACAATTCATACCTGCAAATCAAAGTTGTCCTCGACATTGACAATTGGTGATTGCTCCATTTTCTCCTTTGATTCCTATACCAACAATCACACAATTAATCCCAAAAAAAAAACCATTTTTTCCTAGGATTTTCGACAAAAACAAGAAGACAAAAGTACCTGGGAATGTGTTGTACGAGGTTTGAAGAGTCGACGAGCAAAGCTGAAAGCACATAACCTCTTCATTATATACACACACTCTTCTTCTTCTCTGTGTTTGAGAAATTTTGCAAGCTAAGTCTTCAGAAAAGCGCGGGACACCAACCAATTATAACACTAATTTTGTACTCTCTTACATAACTGTTTGCTCACTTTGTCTTTAGCTGTCTAGTTAATCCAAACATTACTAAAATTAATCCCAACACTACTAAATAAATTAATGGGGATATTAAACTTCAAAGGTGATTAAAGATTTATGTGTGATAATGGTTTGATTTTCGTACAGGTTACGTGTTAATGATAGTAATAAATTCAGTATAATTTCACAAAGAAAAATAACGTGAACACAGTTTTAATAACACAAATATTTGGGGGAAATGATTAAAATGGATTAATAAGAAATATTATATGTCATTTTTAATCATTTGATGTTCTAATTTTTCAATTGGTGGATGCTGCGTTAACAAGTTTTCTTTGTTTTGAGGCAAAGTTCCACTAGATACTATTTATAGTATGTGTATGCTTGAATTCAAATGGAAGATTTCTATGTAGTATATAGGTTAAGTTAAGCAAATATTTGTTATATTAGTATGTTCTGATTCCTTTCCTTTTAGTTCTTGAGGCTTTTATTATAAGCCAAATGTAATTAATTCTTAAGAAATTTATTACTCCATTATTTGTTTGGTTAACTTAGGCTTTGCTTGAAACTAATGTTTGGCTATATATACATTCTTGGCAAAAAAGAAAAAAAAACAATTCTTCGAGTGTTTAAGATTATTGAAATATCTTTTCATTTTTTATATGATATCAAACAATCTATCGTGATTAAACTCACAAGTGAAATGATTCTATTTTGTGTGAAATTCGATTATAAAGTTGCATCTTTGGTGATATACTCATCATCTTGATCGCGATCCTAGCTAGATATTGGAACGTTAGTGTATTAGTTTCTTGAACTTAGCTTGTTAAGAATATCACAGACCAAATTAGGTGGAAAGAAGAAGATGTTGGGTGTATATTATATTGGTAGTCGAAAAGAAAAAGTAACTAGAATATTAATTCTTGGGTGACTTACGTAAATATGTTATATTAAGAAAATATTTACTATTTATCGACTATCGCAATAATAATTATTTCCTCGATAACTTTTAGCATATTTATAATACATTATTAATATTTATTACAGAAAAATAATTTATAAAACATATAAAATATAAATTTTATTGATGGATAATACATTTATCACACATTTTAATACAATTCAATTTCTTGTCACTCTTAAAACAATTATAATACATAATTCATTTTTAGTACATACTGCATATTTGTCATATTATTGTTATGTATTACTATAAATGGTAATAAATTGACAAAAATATCATTAAAATCAATGATTATTTATTAAAAGGTTCTCGGCCAAGTAATAGCTAGGATGACATCTTTTAGGAATCGTATTGGCTTGTCCAAATAATTTTTCCAATGATACCTAAGATGACATCTTTTAGGAATCCTGTCCAGATAATTTTTCCAATGATAGTTAAGATGACATTTTTTAGGAATCGTATTGGCTTGTCCAAAGCAGACAATATCAAGCCGTAAGAGTATGTTGGACCGTGTTAGCCCATTAGAAAATTATTTCAACAGATATTTGATTTTAGAGAATAAAGCAAAAGGAAGAACAAAAGTAAAAACTAGCCTTTGCGTGAGGAGTAATGTTTTTCTATATACCAGAAAGAAGATGTAACGTTCCATAAATTTGAAAATGCACTTCATACAAATAAGGAAATTAATTACATGAAGAAGCATAGGGTGAATCATTTGAGCAGTTGAAATTACTAGGAACTTTCACAATCTGATAGATGGATGAAGAAAATTGTTCCCCCATGATGATTTGTCTTTCTTTGAAAACCATATTTTAACAGCAAAAGGTATACAAATGACAAACAAGACACACAACTAGTTATACTTGACAAGGTAGAATAGGTCAAGAGAAGGGCTGATAAAAAAAAAATAATTAGGCGAAGACAACACATAACATGTTAGGCGAATCTTAGGTCACAAAGTGAAAAATCACATAAAACGCTTTTGAGATGTTATAACTCTAGGATGAATCAGGTCAAATCCTGAAGAAAGCTAAAAATCATTGTTTGCTGAGTCTGGAGTAGTATTAGGTAGTTGATCTTAAATATAGACTGATCACGCCAAATAATGATTAGCTACTCTTTTCAGATGATCAATCACATTGGGACTAAGACACGACTCGAATTCGCCGGGGGCAGCATCATGAGGTGTATGGGGTCAAAGTGGACAATACGTAACATGGACTCGGGCTAGGTGTGACAATAGGACTTGAACAATCACTCCAATTTTCATGTATATTGAATATCTAGTTTTCATGAATACTAGCTGGATGTGTTCTGTTTGGAAATTGGCAATACAAAGAAAAGCACGACAGATTATGTCTAGTGAACTTCAGTGCCTATAAGGTAATTGATCAAAGATATCCGAATTAATTACTCAAATGATCAACTCAACTACATGAAACTATCAAAATATCTAGTAAAATGATCGTTTTTAATGTTTGTAACGATAAAATCACTATGTCTATAAGAAAACTAATCAAAGTTACTTTGCTCAATATTGGAACTATAGTCTATACAAGTTTGTTGTAACGACCTGTTTAGTCGTTTTGAGCAGCAGATTTTATTTCTGAAAAAACTGTCTTGGTCGACGGATCCCACGACGGACCGTCATGGGCACGACAGACCGTCATGGGCACGACAGACCGTCGAGGGGGTCTCGTTCCAAAACACTTAGAATTCTGAAATTTGGGTACTGAAATCGACTCTGAACTTCGTGACGACATGGTAGGACGGACCGTCGTGGGCACGACGAACCGTCACAGACTCTTCAAGGAATTGAGTCTCTGAACTCTATGACGGAAGCAGCAGGACGGACCGTCGTAGGCACGACGGACCGTCACAGGCTGCGTAATCCCAGACTGAGTCGGATTTCTTTAAATGTTTTAAGGGACTTTTTGGACTATTCCTGCTATAATTATAAATTTAGTGGGTTAATGTTAATAATTTAACTACTTGAGGGTTAAAGGAGATAACCTTGAATTAATTAATAGGTTAATTCATCATCTTTTATACTTAATTATATGTTAATTAGGGTAAAAGAAAGAGGATTTGAATAAGAAAAATAGAAAGAACAAGGAGAGGGAAAGAGAACGATCGAGAGAAGAGGGAAACGAAGAGGAAAAAAAGCTTTGAAAAATTGCTTGCTTGATCACGAATCTTTGGTGGACGTAGGTTATGGTTTTTATGCTATTCGTAGTAGACTCTTAATAGCGAATGATATGTGTTGGGTAGTATTATAAAACCTTCTATATGCTTAATTGTGTGCTTACATGATGTGATTATATAATTGTGATGAATAAGCATGATGAGTCTATTGAATCTCTAATCCTAAATTTACCTTGTTAATGATGATGCCTTGGTATAAGAGAAGGCTTGATGAACTGAAGTAATGAGATTGATGATGCCTTGGTATAAAAGAAGGCTTGATGAACTAAAGTAATGAGATTGATGACGTCTTGGTATAAAAGAAGGCTTGATGAATTAATAGAATGAGATAAAGGGAGCGGGTGTCACGAACCGACACGTAGAATTAGGGGATCGGGTGTCACGAATCGACACGTAGAATTAGGGGATCGGGTGTCACGATTCGACACGTAGAATTAGGGGATCGGGTGTCACGAACCGACACGTAGAATTAGGGGAGCGGGTGTCACGAACCGACACGTGAATTAGGGGATCGGAGTGTCACGTTCCGGCACATAGTAGTAAGGGAGCAGAGTGTCACGTACCGACACAAGAGGAATAAAGATAATGAATCTTGAAATTATGTTAATAAATTCGAATGAAAATAACCTATATCCCAAATGAGTATGGTGTGGAGACTTGAGTTCTCATAGGCGTGTTTGATGTGGTTACACATGATTTGTGAACTTGTTGCTTTCACCTGTTGAGGAATATGGTTGATTTTATGTTATTATCTGATATATACTGTTTTCTATTTTGAGTTGACCGATGATATCTACTTAGTACTTGTGGTTGTACTGACCCCTACTTGTAATTGTTTTTCTTTGTTATTTGTGGAATGCAGCAAACGTACCGTCATCTTCAACTCAACCGCAACTCTAGCCAGTCTTCGTCACACCAGATTTCAGGGTGAGCTAAAGCTTCTAGCTTGGACTGGATCTTCTTCTTCATGTCTTGATGCCTTGAAGTTCTGGCATAGACTAGCTATTATTTATGTTTAGTTTCTTAGATACTCTTAACTTTAGTAATTTGAGGATAGATGTTCTTGTGATGATGACTTCCAGATTTTGGGGATGATAATAAGTGTTTGGGTTTTTAGAAGTTATTAATCTACTTTCATTAATGAGTTTTAAGTCTTCCGCATTATTCTCTGTTTATTATTGATAAATGATTGGGGTTTAGATTGGTTTGTTCGCTCACATAGGAGGATAAGTGTAATAAGTGTGGGTGCCACTTGCGACTCGTTTTGGATCGTGACATTTATGACTTGATATTATGGACCAAGTCCAAGTTAAGTAGTGATGCATAGAGTTGTCCACTTCAAACATAGTTTATTCATGCATGTTTTTATTACGTTAAAATTCTTAGGATTATTTTCTTCTACTTTAAAGTAACGGTCTTTGTAAGGTTTTTCTTTGGCCTAATTACAGATAAGAAGGTTCCAAAGTTGAATTTATGAATATTGGAAGCCGTGCTTATTGACTTCCAATGAAAAATAATTATTGATCTGCAACAACAAATTGACTTTAGATTAAGGACTCTCCGCAAAGGTCTTTTGTAAAAAGGATATTATAGACTCGTTAAATATTTAGTCATCTAATATTATCTATTTTATATATATATGAAATATGAATGTATGTTTAATATTAAATTTGTTATAAATTAAGATATAAACTTATAATTTTTTAAAAAATATAATGAATGTAATGATAATAATTTTTATATGAAACCCAATACAAAAATCAATATAGTTCTTAATTTTCACGAAATATCATAAATTTACGAAACGATAACTTGTTACGTCAAATAAAAACTGTTCAAATTATATTAAAGGTGTAAAAGCAATAAATATTATGGAATTAAATTTCTTCACACAACCATTTCTAAAAATTTTACAAACATCCCTTTTCTAGATTATTCTAGATAAATGGGGCTTTCAATGTAACAAAACAAATGCAGGCAGAAAAATTTAAATTTTTAGGCGTAAAAGATATTTTATCTGTGTTATTTTATTATTTTAAATATTTTTATTCTTTTAATTTAATATTTTTTTAATTAAAAGATGGAAACAACATTAGTTTATTTAAAAAGAAATAGACTTTTTAATTTTCTGGTCATTTAACATTATCTTATTAAAAAATTGACTTCAAGAAAACACTAATAAGGATACAATGACAATTACATAATCTCTTAAGAAACGTGAAATCTAAGATAGTGACAACTATTTAAAAACGAGGGAGTATTAATTATTTGATAGTTATTATGATCATAAAATATCACCTATAATTGTCAATTAAATGGTCTAGCTAATTGCTATGTAATTATTAGTGTAGAAAATTTGAAGTCCATTTAACGTGCTTAGTTGGCAAAATAAATTGAACAAAATAAGGTTCAAATCAAAAGGATAACATTCAGATGGAAGGAGGATCCCTTAAACTTATCTATTTTGATAAATATTTTTTTTATCCTCAATCAATTATATTTTTTTAAAGAAATAATATTTTTTAAAAATCTTAAGTTTTTCATTTATTCAATTCATAATTAATAGGAATAAAATAATAAATTTATTGTGTCAATAATTAATTTTTTTAATAGGCATATTAATTTAAAAATAAATAAGTAATTAGTAACAAAAAGAGTATACATTTAGTCATTGTAATCTATAGTCCTGTGAGAATTATTCAACTAAAAGACTTTGGAGCTTATTAATACTTTATTATTACTACAATTATCAACAAATTTTGGTTTAAAGAGTAGAAATAATTAAGAAATTGAAAGTAACGTCATAAAGTGGGCATTTACTTTATCGGAATATTGATTGTACGAATAGGGAAATTTGTAATCATATTTTGGTGAAATCAAAGGGCTTTATTGTTTTCCATTTGGATTATATATGCATATTTATTTGTAAATAATCTAATTATATATACACTAAAACATCAAAATATTCTCTCAAAGAAAAATCCTTTTGGTCATAAAATATGGCCAGAATTTGATCAAAATAATATTTTATCTTTTGAATATATTTACTATTTTAATTTTATTATTTTTTATTTAAAAAGTAAAAAATTAATTTAAAATTAAAAAAATTATAAATTTTTAAATTTTTTAATCAAATTCTAATCGAATTTTCTGATCATCGGGAACCAAAAGTGAAACCACTTCAACCACCCCCACTCCTCTCATAAAGGCCAAATGCCAGCTCTACTTTGCCATGAAAAGTAACACAATTCTACTAAATGTTTTTTGTTTAATATACTACCGTATTTAAAGAAGTAAGGTGTGATCTGATATATGCTTTATAAGTTATAAATTTTATAATTTCTTTTTTCTATTTCAATTTGATTTTGAATCTTATTTTTTATTATTCTTTTAAAAATTTGTTCAAATTTCTTTGTCCTTTTAACTTGAAATTTTTGAAAATACATTAATATAAAGATATGATTACGAATCTCTACTTAATCGGGAGATCTAACAAGATAAAAAGAATAAGAATAAAGTATTTAATTATGTAACACATGCAATTTAATACACTTTACTTGTCATCTATTTTGCACATGTCATATTCATATATATTTAGTCTTAATTCATTTTGAGAATAACTCAAAAAAATAAACAATTAATATTAAAAATAAAACAGAAAAAATATTCTTCTCTTAATATATTATTAGTGTCCAATAAAAATAAAAATCTTTATTAATAAGATAAAGCAGTAAAGTAAACAGTGGAGTAATGTCAAGCATAATTAGAATTAGGCCATATAATTAATTTACTTTTTCTTTAATTTCACGTGGTTTGATCTTCGATCATACTCCACTAGATTGCACCGACTTATATATATAAATATATAAAAAAATATTTAAAATAAAAAGGGATAAATTAGAGTAATAACAGCTTCTAGAAAAAACTAATTAGTAAATGATGACTTGTCTTAATTAGAGTAATAATAGCTTCTAGAAAAAACTAATTAGTAAATTATGACATTTCTTAATTAGAGTAATAATAGCTTCTAGAAAAAACTAATTACTAAATTATGACTTTTCTTAGAGGTGGCACAGTTTTGGACTTTAGACATTACAATTCTTAAGTTCAAAAAAAGGTGAGAAAAAATTAATTATTTAGAGGAAAAAAGACAACTTTGAGCCCTCAATTTTGAAGCATGGTCCTTAAAATAATTGATTAACCCATATGTGTTATTTTTTATGTAGTTATACAAAACATACGTAATACCTTGAATTTTTATTTTATTTTATTATATCTTGATTCATGTTAACGTGATATGTTTTCTTAAAATAATATATTCATATATTACTAAATTAATTTTATAACACAAAATAATAATAAGTTAACTAATATAATCTCATTAAGAAGATATAGATCTCTTAATTAATTAATGATTACAATAAAGATTCATGTTGTTGAAAGAATTATTATTTTTTTAAAAATATTATTAGTTATCTTTATGGTACATAAATTCTAAGATATATTTTTTAAAAGATTATTATTATAACAACAATATAGTAAGAGGTATTATGAGAATCAATAATTAAAAATCCTAAAAGTTGTGATAAGAGAAAAATATATTTAGAATAAGATGCCCCACAAAAGATGAAAACGTAAAATAAAATTACATTAGAAAATTTTAATAATTTTGCTATCATAATGTGACCTAACATTTGGCATAAAAAAAGTTTCATAATTTAAGTTTTAATATCTAATTGCTCGAATACATTTTGTTGAAGAATTTTGGGATGAGAACAGAAATGAGCTAAAATTAGGCATAAAATAGCCCATAATTTATTACAAGCCAAACGTCATTCATAAGAAATTTATTAGGATTTGTTTAGCAAATTCGAGTTTTTTTTTTGTTTTGGTGTTTGATATTTCATTAAAATCTAATAATTTACATTGAATAAGATCTTATTAAAAAATTTACTTGTTATCAATAAAAATTATATTTTATATTTAAACTCGAAATCTCGAAATGAAATAAAATTTGTTATAATTCAAGTTGTACATTTTTAGTACTGTATCCATTCACTTGTTTGCAATCAAAGCTCCAAATTTGGGAAATTGTCCAACATTTCTAAAGATGTTAAGGTTTACAAGTTTTGTTTTATAGTCATAAATATGCCAATTAATGAGTTATTCTCTACTTTCACTTAAAATATTATAAAGAAGAAGAATATTTTTATTAATTTATCTTATCAATTTTAAATTATTTCATGCCTTTTAAGAAAAGAAAAAATAGTGCACAAATTAGGTATAACTTTCCATTTTATCTTTATTAATTACTCCTTGTTTATAATTATTTGTTTTTTTAATTGTTTCTAATTACTTTGTTCATTTTAACAAATCAAAAAAGAAATTGTTACTTATTATATCCTTAGTTATTTATTTTGAAAAATATAGAACCTTTTGAAAATTTTAAATTTTAACCCATCAACTTCACAATTAATATAAACAAAATGATAAATTCAGTATATCATTAATTGTTTTCTTGATATGTGTGTTAATTCAAAAGTGGACGATTAGTTATAAATACGAAGTATATTAACAAATTTATCATTAAAATAATTAATCATTAATCATTAATTACACTAATTAATTTCAATTTTAACTAGTGAAACGTAAAATTAAAAAAGTATTTTAATAATCTTTAAAATTAAACAATCAATTTTTTTTAATATTTTAAATAATTTAATTAATTTAAAATGAAGGGAGCATCTAACATCTGTACCCCTAACTCCATGTGTGCGCCATATTCATATCAAAGTTAATAATGAAGGAGTTCTCTTAGAATTTTACAATATTTACACTTTTTAATAAATCATATAAGGGCAATAATCTAAAACATTAATTAATTCTATATCTGTCTTTAATAGGACAAGTAATTTGAATCTTAAGATAATAATTATTTTTAGAATATGGACAAATGATATAGAAGGAAGGAAGAGATTGTCAAAAGGAGAAAAAAAAAACATTCTCTATTAAAATAAATTAAAAGAGAAAAGTAAAACAAATCATTTGCTTGTTGACTTCCTTTTCAATTTATTATAAACCAAATTTCTTTTTTATCAATTCTCTTTCATTGACTATCCTTTCAAGTTTAAAATTGCATACAATAATTTTACGAAGTAATATCGTCAAATTAAAAAATATTTTGATATAATATTTATCAGATAAATAAATCAAAACGAATATTAAAAAAAAGATTTAATATTTAAAAGTAGTCCTGATCAGTTATTGGACCCCTCTTATAACATGGGAAACATAGATTTCATCTAAGTCTAGAAAGGGAAAGGTAGAAGAACGAATAAAAAATATTTGTAGACGATCGTCAATCTTTGAAACTTTCATAAAAGAGAAACAGAGTTTTTCCCTCTTTTGATTCAATCAATCTTACAATTTCAACATTCTTCTAATGTCAAAATGCAAATCTTGATTCACAATTTAATACAAGTGATATTATTTTATTCCTACTCTGTTTCAACAAGACTATTTACAGAGAGAAGAATAAGAATGTTCCATTTACTGTTGGAAGCATTTGATGTGGACTAGAAATAGTCTATATAAAACCATAAATGTTGGAATTCCAAAATCCAAGAACCGCTATTCCTCGTTAAGCGTTATTTCTATTGACCCACAAAGGATTTTTGCTGTTTGATTGTGTTTTTTTTTTCTTTCTTCATATTGTTGGATTTTGGTGGTTATGTGAAAATGGGTTCGTCGGAAATGGATAAAGGTTTAAACTTTAGTGATGAAGAGGGAGTGGGGAAGAGGAAATCTGAAATGGGTATTGAGAATAAGGAATCGAAGAAATCTGAAATGGGTATTGGGAAGAGAAATAAGAAGACGAAGAGAAAAAGGTTTTCTATTTTCCCTAAGTTCTCTTGTATGAGATTGGATGATGAAGTTCCTGTTGTTGAGACACCTGCTGATGAAGGTGGTTTCGATGTGGAGGCTAGCCAAAAGGGCCCGGGTCATGCTCCTAATCATTTAGTTGTCATGGTTAATGGTATTATTGGCAGGTGACTTTGAAATCTTTAAATCTATTTTACTATAATTGAAATTGGTCCATCTTTCGAAACAACGTCTCTATCTCTTGGACCCCACTCGTGAGATTACAGATGTATCTTGTTGTTGTTACATACTGGTGTTGTGGATTTATATCATTGCTGTTCTTTCTTTTTTCATTAGAACTTGTAGGTTAATCATTTGTAAATATTTGGAGATAATTTTAGTCCTGGCGTTATTAGTACTTCCATAAACTTGGTTAAAGTTAAAAAATGGTTGAAGGATTAGACAAAATTTCCATAAACTCTCGTACAGAGTGGAAAGATGCTATGATTGAAAGATCATTGAGACTTAATTTAGTTCTAGTGTTATGATTGTTATATGATGAGAGATCAGTGTGCTTAGGTTGGATGACTTCACTTGTCTGCTTCTGCAGTGTCGATGATTGGAAGTATGCTGCTGAACAATTTGTGAAGGCCTATCCACACGATATCATTGTTTATCGTAAGCTCCCTGCTCTTTACAGGATTTCCTGGTTCTATTTTACTTCTGTTTTTTTGGTCTAGTTGATTGAAGTGAGATTGTTATGTAAAATCTAATTACTTTGGAGTAGCAACTATCTGTTTGAATTATCATATTTATATGTATGATTTACCAAAACACAAAGGCAGGCATGTGGTTTTTGGTAAGTATGAAGAAATGAAATGTTTGTGCAAATAAGTGAACTGCCTTCAATTTTTGATTGATCATACTTCTATACATCTTTTTTGTTCACCTAAACTATATAGTGGATTGCTCTTTTTTTTTCTATCTCTAACAATACGGACAGAGTCTACAGACTAAGCCAGTTTAACGAGTACCAAGAAGGTACATGAAAGTGTACAAACTAGAAACTTCCTTCTGTAAGTTGAGGAATGCAAAAAATCTAAACATGGAATTCGTATCCAGTACAAGTTCTTCCTACACCATAGTCATAGACGTTTCAAACATGTAGCTTTTACATGAAGTATGTTTTCCCTACTATCATTAGACATTTGCTATTCCTCTCCTGCCAAACATACCAGAAAATGCTAGTAGGGATGCCTACTTAGTGCTACTTGGGGCAAGTTTTATGCTACCTGGTATAACCTATTTGACAGTGGAGCAATAAATGATTTACTGATTCATTAGCTTCTTCACATAGAACACATCTGCTGCAAATAGTAAGACCTCTTTTCTGCAAATTGTTATGTGTTAAACAAGCTTCATGAGTGGCAATCCAAGTGAAGCAAGCAGCTCTACGGGGTGCGACGGTCAACTACCGCAGTTTCTTCCCATTCTCCAAAGATTGTTATAGCATGTCTTTACTGGATATAATTTAAGTGAAGAAATATTGGTGTTAGAAGTATAGAGGTCCTTGGAATAACTTTTTGACTTTTGGCATTGCACTTCCAAACTTGCATTAGATATTCATGCTTTTCCACTATCAAAATTCTAGCGGCCCATTAGTTTCTGAAAAGTAATATGAGCTCCAAATTTTCATTGATTGCATGTTTCCACAATTTTTATGCATCTTTCTGTCGGTCAGAGCCATATGCTTCCTGTGTTAATCTCTAACTTTTTTTTTCTAATTTAATATGCTATTTCCAGGCAGTCAATCTAATTATTCAAAGCTGACATTCGATGGTGTTGATGTAATGGGGATAAGACTAGCTGAAGAGGTATGTGAATCATTTGTATCTTCCCCAGATTTAGTCAATATAAATAAAATCCTGTTCCTCAACACAAACTGCTCCTTCGAACTCATTTTATCTGACCTGCTCACATTGTGAGAGTCATCGACATCTTTTTTGACGGTGATCTTGTAAACCAGACTAGCTCATACAATTTGGGATGAAATAGTAGTATTTTAATTGAAAGTCTTTTTTTCTTTCCCTTGAGTTTAATTTTCTACAGGCCATTGTTTCAGTCTTAATTAGTATCTTTATCTGTCCTTAGATCCTTGTTTTAGGTTATTTGGATTCTGCGGCTATATAGACCTAAATTCTGCATTGCCTACCAAATATGTATGCTTGAAGCTATTGTCCAGTTCTTTTATCTTCCAAATCTTAGCTCTTGCTAACATACTCTATCCACCCTTGTTTGTTGGTTACTAAGGAATTTTACCAGTGTTGTATGATGATGATTTTGTATTGTATTAGGATGACATCTAATCTGATTCTTGTTGTTCAGGTCAGATATGTAAGTTTAGTTATATGCTAAACAATATCTACTTGAGCTTAATTTTTAGTGACTGATGCTTCTCATATTTACTGTCAGGTACAATCTGTTGTAAAACGTACTCCACATCTACAGAAGATTTCCTTTGTTGGTCACTCCCTAGGTGGCCTGGTATGTAGATATGCAATTGCAAAGCTATATGAACAAAGATCTGCAAGAATAACACGTGGACAAGGTATGGAATGTAGTCTTAATGGGTCCACTGATGCGTGTGCAGAAGAGGTGTCAAAAAAAATTGCTGGGCTGGAACCCGTGAACTTTATAACCTTCGCTACACCTCATCTCGGTTGTAGGGGACACAAACAGGTAATTAGAGGATTTTTCTCAATCCCCATTAATTTATTGCCTCTGTTAAATTTTGATATTATAGAGAGTAGTTCACATTCTATAGTATAAGGGAAAGGTAATCGTCCAAATGAGCTCTGCAACTTACACAGCTAATGAGGAAATTACCACCAAAACTGGATTTTTGGTTCATGGTAGACTTCAAAAGAGGATTTTCATTATCATGTATAATGAACACTATTAGATTAAAGTAACTCACGAATGTCTCTGACTGTAAGTGGACAGTTAAAGGAGTTAGATACTTTAGTTGTAATGTGCCATTATCAAGATTAAGTGTTAAAATTGCGTTGTCATGAGAAGTACTAGCAAAGAGATTCATAAGTCGCTTATCTGGTAAATCTGAGAGAATGCAATCCAAACTCATCTAACATGATTATATTTTGGTTGGAGTTTGCACCAATACTTAAACTTTGTGAAGTTTTATTTAACTCTTCAGCATCTTGCATGACTTTGAATATTTTTGTTCTAGTTTCATTCTGAACTTTGCTTATCATGTTAGAGCATGGCAAGTTAGCTGCATGAATATTATGAATCCCAAATAACTCAATTGCTTTAGTTTCATTCTTCTTCCATCGTGACAATACTTTTTACTTAATCCCAAAACTGGGCAGGCTTAGGAAACCAAGCTTTTAATGTCTATTAAAATTATTGTAGGCTCCAGCATTCTGTGGGCTATACTCACTTGAAAAGGTTGCAGCAAGTTCCTCATGGTTACTTGGAAGAAGCGGAAGGCATCTCTTTTTGAAAGATCATGATGAAGGGAAACCTCTTCTTCTTCGGATGGCCAGTGATTCTGAAGATCTGCCATTTATGTGAGTGAACATTGACCAACTCACATCAGAATCTCAAGCAAATTATGTATCCTAACTTCTTCTTGCAGATCTGCTTTGCAGTCATTTAAGCGTCGCGCGGCCTATGCAAATACAAGTTTTGACTGTATCCTACTTAACCCCGTCATTTAGATGTGTATTTGTCAGACCCTCGTCCTTTTCTTCTTCTCTTTCTTGTTTGTTCAATATTCACTGTATTATATAGCCAGAATCAGGTGTTCAGGACTTAAGTCCTTGATGAGATGATTCAACAGTAGATTAGCATTTATGCTGATCGATGAGTCCTTAATTCCATATGTTAACTTATTTCCTATAATGTGAAAAACCTTAACACTTGTATAGATCTTGTTGGATGGAGTACATCATCTTTGCGGCGCAGAAGTGAGCTTCCAAAGGTAAAATTTATGACATTAGAGTTTTAGCAAAAGCTGTCATCATACAACTAATACTTTTCTTTTCAGCGTCGAAACATGAAAAAAGTGGACAAATACCCACATATTGTAAACATAGAAGAGGCAACAAGTGTTAGTTCTCAAGAAGAAACTCCTACTATGGCCAATATAAACGGACACAAGTCTCAAGAAATGGAAGGTTAGTACCTTTTTTCTTTCTTTTTAATGGCATTTTGAAGAGCAACTTTAAGTATGTTAGCCTTCTGTTTCAGAAACACTTACCTTTATTATCCTAAAATTGTGGATCTATAGCTGTTGATTCTGCATACTAGTTCATTTTGCGATGTCCATACAGTCTTCTAGTGTGTTTTTTCGGAAAGACTACACTGAGATGCATGGATCAAAGAACTGCTGCCTAATGAAAAGAGAGCATGGATCCACTTCACACTAATTCCAGTAGTTTATGTAATCCCACCGTCGAGACTTAAGCTGCTTGTGTCAATTGCATAAACGGTAGAACTTTCTACTTAAATAACTAGCAAAATACTTAGAATGGTGTACGGTTGATTATTCATTCTGTAATATCAGCCATTTTTTTCGGTTCTCAACTCCGACTCTGCTGTTTCATTTTATTAGTGGTAGTAATAGACACTACCTAATTGACCAGGGGAATCTCAATGTATATCACATGGTTTTCGCTTTTAGCATTTTTATAATCAGCTTCATAATACTTTTTTGTTGTTTACCTTTTTTATTGGTTAACCGCTGTAGAGGCTATGATCAGAGGTTTAACAAAGTTGAGCTGGGAACGCGTTGATGTTAGCTTCAAAGGAAGTATACAGAAATTCCTCGCCCATACAGCAATTCAGGCATGTATTTGTTCCGTCTTGAACACACTTCTAAGGAGCTTCTGCTTTCAATATTTCTTTACACTATTGATTATCATAGATTTCACCACATATCAGTCTATTATGATCTAGGCAAATTCCTTTCTCATTAGCTATATACTCTGGAATTATCATTTCATGTCTGTGTTTTCATTCACTTGCTTAGCTTGAGGAGTTTGTTTTTTTTCCCCGAGTGCTCATAAAAAATCCACCTTTCTCCCATACCTTGGTATAACTCTTGATACCGTCATAAATTTGCATAATATGGGGTGATCAGATGGATTGTTGAAGAGTAGGTTAGACAATAATGTGGGTAATAAAGAACGGATAATTAGGCTCAAATGGATAACTAAGGTTATAGATCTGTCAATTAATAGCTAGTTGGGGCATATGAATGATGAGTCTTCACCATCCACTTAGCTTCTTTTGAACCAAAGGTCTCAATGATCCCAAAAGGAAATGTATAAAGTCACCATGATCTTGAACTATTTGTTTTCAACGAACAGAAGCAAATTTCGTAGTTTTTTTATGATTGTTTCTTTCTGAAATCAAAACTCTAGGCATTGGTTAATATGAGGAATGGAATAAAGAAAGAGCAGAGGAGCCCTCAGCCCTCAACTTATGCAGCTCCTTCGTTCGTTTTCTACTCTTTCACGTGAAGCAAACTGCATTTTTCGCCAATCATTTGCCCTTTGGTTTCTGATTTTTGTGTTTTGTTCAGCCACAGGAAGGTTGTTTGCAGTAACAAATCTTTTAATGTCCTTCGTTTTACAATTACAGGTGCAGTCCTATAACATTAATTCCGATGGAATAGATGTTATACAACACATGATTGACAATTTCGCCTTCTAGACGTAGTGAAGTTCTTGATTTATGTTACCTGTATTTGCTGGAGGCCTGTGCAATTTACAGCGCCTGCAACATAAATTGTAGAGGATACAATCATACTAATTCAAGATACAAATGACAAGTCACTAGGCGATTCTTCTCATCTGGCATAGCTTTGGTTGACAAAGTTATCCGGTACCCGTTGCTCATGGAAAGGGGCAGGTATCCGTGGAATTAGTCAAAAGTGAGCAAAAGCTAGCCCAAACGCCACCGTCATCAAAATTTTTTTATAGAAATGACAAGTCAAAAGTTCAAGTTACATGTATTATAGTTACTAGAGCATATATAGTGCAATCATTTGTAAAGTTTTTTAGCTCCTCACTAGGATATCTCTTCAAAAGTAGTAACAACTATTCACTTGTGTACCATAACAAATCATATGATCCAATCTTGAAGGCTAACTTTCATAATTTTTCAGTTTCATTTTGTTATATGATCATGTTAAATAAAACAAACGATCCACTCAGATTTAGTCCTTTTTCTAGTCCGGTTTATCGAAAGGAAAAAACAAATACTATAATTTTGTTCCATCTCCTTATTTTTACAGGGCTACCACTTGCAATCCCATACCTTTACCCATACCTTAATTTGAAAAATTAAAAAAAAAAAACATATATAGCAAAATTAGAAAGGAAAAAAAAGTCCTGCAATTGATGTGTACGTTAATGCAAGTCCAGTTTGGCCAAGTCCTACAGTATCTTTTTAAAAAAAAAAAACAGATACAAAAGCAGGTAACTCAAATCTCAGGTTCAGGTAAGATTTGGTCCCTACTGTCTGACTACTGCCATTAATGCCCATTCTACCTGATTTTCAAGGTTTACGTTTTAATTTATTTGTCTAATTTTTGTTTAAACATAAAATTTGAAAAATTAAAAATAATTTTTAAATAATTTAACATATTATGCAAAAAGTTAAAAATTACAGCTGGTCCCTTACACTTCCTCCTGCCAAAACAAAAATTATGACTTTTTACTAACAAAATCAGTTACTCCTTGTTAATTTGCAAAATATGGGTGAAGCCCATGTTATTTATTTGTGAGATATATATTTTTTTATTTTTTTTATCTTTTGTGAAATTTTAAAAGTTCCTAATTGGGTTATAGAAAGCAGAAAAACAAATGTATCATAACCATATATATATATATAACTTTACAGCTATTACTCCAGCCTAGGAAAGCAAACCTTTTGCGTGCTCATAGTTAAGTCCACTGTTCACTGTAACATGTGACACACGGTATTTAAACTAAGCGTTTGAACGTGTAATTTTATGCTGCGATATAAAATTATAAAATGAAATTAATATATAGATATGAAGTTTTATATTGATTTCATCTCATGAAGAAATCCAAATTCTCCAAGCATTAAGATTTGAGAATTTAAAATCATGCGTTGGGTTTTTAAAAATATAATAGTTAACTTACAAATTTATATTTTGTAATATTAACTCTATATTTATATCAACTAGCCGTTTATTATATATGTAAATAAAATTTATAGTTCATATCATTACTTTTTAAAATATTTATACCTTATATAACGACTATTCTCACCAACTTAAAATTTAAGTATTACTTCAAAATCAATTCCTACTTTAATATTTATATTCACTACTTTTATTATTTTGATCAAATTTATTTACCAACTAAATTGTCCAACAAATACTAAAAATAACAATTGTGGTTTGTCTTCTCGGTCTCTACAACTTATTTTCAATTATATTTTTCATTAAACTAAAATTTGATCAATACATATTGTACTTTTTAAGAATAATTTTGTCATAGTGTATTATACGATTTTATAAATTTATATTTATTTAGTATAATTATATAAAAATTGAGACGTTTTAAAAATTTTACAACTTATAAATTTTTATGTTCATGTAAAAATATACACCACGTAAAAAAAAAAAGTATCTACATGAAACTTTAACTTAATATTATAACTTTATAATTTGATATCGTATGGCCGAATTGCCCAACATATAATAGTAGTTTTTGTATTGTCAAAAATGATTATTTATATCTGTCACCTACATTATTATACCTTTGAAAACCGAATTGCCTTGCTCATTTGGTCAAATGTACATTTGCCTTGTTCTTTTGATCAAATAATAGGTTTGAGGTTTCCAAGATTTCCCACTTATCATTATTACTGCTAATGTTTATTGTCAATAATAAAAAGTGCAATGACTACTACCTAGAAAATACTAATAATAAAAAGTGCAATGACTACTACCTAGAAAACATGATCTTTACAATTTTATGTCCTAGCTAAGGAGATCTCTTTCAATTTATGTTTGAAAAAATTGAGTTAAACATGATTTACCTAAAAGTTTATTAGCAAACTAAGCAAAAATCAAACAATTATACAATATATATCTGTTACGTGGAACAAGAAAAAAATAAAATATGCAACAAGTGTTTAATTAGCCATGTTTGTAATGAAGGAAGCGTTAGTGCAAATATATTTTGTTATGCATCGGTTGATATGATGATTGATGTAGACATTCAATATAGATAAATTTTCACGTAAAGAAAGATCCTGAAGATAAGAAAATTATTATAGGAAAAAAGCAAAAAGATCCATTATATATATAACGATGAATTTTAACGATACAACTTGGTTATACTCATTTTCGCATAGGAAAAATGCAATTGGCAAAACAGTGTAGTTATAAGCTTCACCATTCTATGTCAATCACCATCAGTAATGTTTTATTTGAATACAACTTCTTTTATCTTTTTAAGATAAAAGATAACAATCTCTTTTGAGATTCAATTTATAAAATTATACATTTGTATCGATGAAATGAAAATATTCTAATTATATTATTGAATTTGACTTGGCAAATTATTGTGATCTATAGTGTGATATCATATGACCAAGTATGGTACAACTGTTTTTGCGTGGATTTGTAGATAACCCTTCTCATCATAATCAGGGCACCCTAAAACCCACCCCCTCCCTATACACACCTACTTCCCCTAATCTTTCTTGGAAATTAAGTTCATTTACCTCATTTCCACACTCTCTTTTAAAAGTCGGTAAGAATAACCGTTTATCATTATGTCAAAAAAATATATTGAATTTGTATCATAAATAAGTGTAATTTTATTTCTTAATTAAATTCATAAAACAAGCGTCATATTTTATTACGATTCTAATTCTAGTCATCCCATCTCTAGTTGGCCTATGACATTATCCAACACAAAAGAAAAAAAATAATACTATGCCCTCAGTTTTAATAAATGGAAACTTTCGCAAATAGTCACTTTAATGTATTTAATTATGTTTTATAACTATAAATTGCATATTTACGAGTTATAGCTATAGTTTAAGCTATTTGGTTTGTACAATTTGCGAATTTGTATGATTTGCAGGTTTGTATACTTTACGAGTATATTAGCA
The DNA here is from genome assembly GCF_036512215.1 of Solanum lycopersicum. NCBI lineage: Eukaryota > Viridiplantae > Streptophyta > Magnoliopsida > Solanales > Solanaceae > Solanum > Solanum lycopersicum. Next base: position 63,921,546 of record NC_090803.1, on the reverse strand, counting down.
TTATTCAGTTATTTTGTGTATAAACTCGAAATAACAAATTTATACGATTACAAACATCAAAATTGTATAGAGTTTTACAAACTATACTATACAAACATGTGAATTGTACAAAACTAAAAAATTAGATCGCGTAATTATAGCGTTAGTAAGTCGCAAATTGTAATTAAGGTAAAACTTATTAACCAGTGTATGTTTGCTAATATATATCATTTATCTTACTCTCATATTAAACTCCATTTAAAAAGTAACGTTTCTTTCTTTGTTATCGATAAATTAAATATTTAAAAAATAATCGTGTCAAATCAAGATCGGACGAAGCCCTACAATACATAGCGTGTTAAAGTTGCATTGCTCAAAAACCAAAACAGTAGCAATATAGGGTTGGTTTGTGTGTGATATTTTACAAATTAAGAAGGGGACAAAGTGAGTGATAAATGAAAGACCATAAACTCCACCAGTGAATTCACTTGTCTCTTTTTTTAATTTGTGACTTCTCACTTCATTTTTCAAAATCCATATTTGTTCTCTATTATATACTATTTGTTTCATTCCTCAACACTATTCTCTTGGGATTTCTGAAAAAGAGTCATTCCCTTTTTCAGAAATTTACCTCTACTTCTTTTCTTTCTTTCATCCACAAACAATGTATTTTCATTCAATTCTTCATTAAACATTCCAAAATCTCCTCTGTTTGCTGCACTTTCTTGTAAGAAGAAGAAGAAAAGAAATCCAATGGCATGTTCTCAATTTATAGTCTTTTGGCATAGAAATCTACAGACTATAATCTTTTTGTTACTTCTATTCATTTCTGGATTGACACATGTTAGATTAACAGCTGAAGGTAAAAAGGGTCTTTTCAAGATTTTGTCTAAAGTTATAAAATCTTGAAAAAAAAAAGACTGAAATTTTAATGAAAAGTTTCAATCTTTTGCAGGTAGGAGAATACTCAAAACACAAACTGGTGTTTTTACTCAGGTGGGGTTCTTGAATCTTGAGTTTTTTTTTTTTTGAAATTCAATAAGAAAAAATATTGAGTTTTTTTTTTGTATTTTGAAAAAAAAAAAACAGAGGAAAAATGAAGAGAAGATGATAAAGATGAGATCTTTAATTGGTTCAAGACCACCAAGATGTGAAGGAAGATGTAGAAATTGTGGACCATGTGAAGCAGTTCAAGTGCCAATTGTGCCAAATCTCAAGAATCAACTAACATCAAGAATTCATAATCAATTGAATTCATATCCTAATTTGTTCTTGGCATATTCAAGGGGTGATGATATATCAAATTATAAGCCTATGTGTTGGAAATGTAAGTGTGGGAATTTTTTCTTTAATCCTTGATTAAAGATGGAAGAAGGAAAAAGATCCTTTTTTTGGGGTTATGGAGAAAATTAAGTTTCTTCAATTGTCTATATACATGAAGATTAAGTTTGATTAGCTTATAGCTAGGTTTTGTTGTTTTTTTGCATAATCAAGATTTGTGATAATGCATATTTTGTACATATCTTAATTAGCACTTTTGTAGTACCAATCTTTTCCTCTTTCTTTTTTCTCTTGTGAAAAGAACACTTCTAATTTAGGAAGTGAATTGAGCTAATTACAACAGATTAAAAAGTTTTGGATTGCTAATTTTAATTTATGTTGTGATTAATAATACTAAAGGTAGTGTTTTGTGTTGAAAACATGGTTTTCATGTATATGCATGGCTACCATATTTTTATTGTTTCATATTTTATCTACAGTATAAATTACACTAATTTTGACCTAAACTTGTATATTATATTCTATTTCGTATATTATAATAATACATAATTGCTTTGGCTTACACTTAATTTACTTCATGTTCAATTTTATATTGAATAAACTTTTATACATGTAATTAAATAGCATTTATCATCCAAAACGACTCCTCAGTGTGTGTAACAGAGGGAGCAGTTTGGATTATTGTTCATCGCATTCTGTGAATGAATGCACAGCTCGTAGGTGTGATGTGAATGTGACGATAGTGAGAGAGAGGGGGGTCCTTTTCGTAGGCGGAGTAGAGGTTCGATATCTACTTTATATACATATAAAGTTATTTTAATCATATATAAATAATATAATTTTCATCGAAGAGAGTTTGGAAGATAGCTTCGCCCCTGTTCTCACATTTTTTTCGTTTAAATTTATTTTGTTCGATTTTAACATACATTTTTTTTTATAATTTTAAAAGTATATTAAATGTTGGAATGTTTCGATCTTGTTATCTTAAATTTAGAAAGTTTTTTGAAAAATATTATTTTAAAAGAAGTGAGAATTGATTAATTTGAAAAAAGGCAGGCAAGTAAGAGTGGGGCGGTATGTCAGTGGGCAGTGTGCACTGTACAACAGTAGCAGAGCAGCAATAGAAAAGAGAAGGGGACCTGCTCATGTTTTCATATCTTACAAGATTTTATGTGTTACAAAAAGGCAAAAAGAAAAAAAATCGCGAATTTAAAATTTTTAGAATATAAATATATTTATAAAAATCAATTTAATATCTAAATAGATTAATAACTCTATTATCGATCAAGTAGATTACATAAAATATTTAATTTTACGAAAAGAATTATGAGGTTATGCGTCTAAAGTTGTTACTTGGGCCTGGTTATATACATCGAATGTATAAATTGTATAGTACGTATGACACTCCCTCGTTTATTGTGTTATTTTTTGCATGTGTCGTTCTGCCAACACTCGTGTGAGTGTGTATCACTCCTAGTTATTATCGTTACTACTTTTTCTGAATATAAACATAGGTTAATTTTTGTGTTTTTTTTTTCTTGCAAAAAGATAATAGAGAGCAGGAAAAGGAAAACTAAGAAAATCGACTAATCTAAAAAGTTGATTTGAAGTTGTATTTTTTTTTTCGGACTTGCAATTTGAGTCTCAAAAGTTAGTGTATATTTATTCTGGTAAAAATATGTGAATCTCATAAATCTTTTTATATAATATAAATATTATGAACAAGCATTAACTTTTGATCTTACTATAAAGTCTATTTCGATCGCAAAATTTATGTAAGAATTTGCAATTTATAAATTTTCTAAATATTTTTAGTTTATAAAGTTAAAACTGAATTAATGTATTTCTACTTCATTTTTAAGATTAATCAAATTGATCTTCTATAAGGGTAGATTCATAATTTACTTATCACAAACACATGCATAAAAAAACTAAAAATTAATAATTTACATTCTTAAAATTTATACAAAAGTAAATAAAGACTTGGTTTTGCTTGTGTACAAATTTGGTGGGCCTTTTCTAACCTAATGTGAAACAACTGTATCTCATCAAACAAAAGCCCAAAAAACAAAAAGGCTTGAGCCCACCAATGATATTATGTGGCACATAAAATTTACAAATAATACTTTCGATTCTTATTTAAAAAAGAAAATACATAAAATCCCCCTCAAACTTATCCGTAAATTCATTTTAGCACTATAACTTAGGGTCTTTATATATCCCCTTAAAGAACTTTCAGGTGAATTGAATATCACCTTATAGATACAATACCAATTTCGTGGTTGAAAGGTGATATACACGCGCCCCACATCAGCAATACGTTAGTGACACGTTGACAATATGTCAGATGGTGAGGACGTGTAGTTTTATTTTATTTTTTATATTTTCCACGTCATTTTTTGTTCTTAGTTTTCACCTGAAAGTTCTTTAAGGAGGTATATAAACACCCGTAAAGTTACAGTGCTAAAGTGAATTTTACAGACAAGTTTAAAGAGAATTTTATGTATTTTTCCTATTTAAAATAGTCATTAATCATTAATATTATCATCGTAGAGTTTTAAATTCCATGAATGCATATTTTTATGATATGACATTTACGTTCTTCATTTTTGTTTATGATAATTCTTGATTTTTTTATATATATACAAGGGCTAAATCTACATATTTGATTGAATTTGAAGCTTAGAAATACGTCAACAAACAAAAAAAATAAAAAATGAAAAGGAGTACACATATTTTTGGGGGAATTGGCAGTGTAACAGGTGATCCAGTTCATAATTTCACATGGAGTTAACTCAGACCAATAATTTACACTTTATTATGAAAAGAAAAGCCTTCATCTAAGAGGCCAGAGCCCACCTGCTCCCTTTCATCTCATTCTCATGTATGAAAGAATTTCGAATTTAAATCAAAGTTACTATGATCGATCGAGTCTTCACTTTTGATTACTGATATAATATATAGGATAGCGTTGAATATAATATGTCTAGGAATGAAGAGATTAATTATATTAGTATTAGTTAACCTAATATTATTTCTTATCCATGTTTGACCGGATATATAAATTAATTCATGTAGTTTTATTTTTGTTAAGCTTCTTCCAAGCACCCCGTAGTAATTGTTAAAATCTAAATGATGTCTCGTATTGGTTTTGCATGAGTTACTAAAGAGTTCATAAAGATTTTTATGTCATTCTTGGATCGAATTAGGTTATATATACTTTTTATCGGATATCTAAAATTTATCTCAATCATAGGTTTCATATAAATTTACATTTTAAAAAAAAAATCTAGTATTTTCCATTTTTATCACGTTATTAACCACTAACTCATACACATTTGAGGTTACTCTACTTAATATTGCTCTGAAGGGTTTAACTTAATACATTTTGAGTTTTTAATAGTAAAAGCAAAATATATATTTTATCACGCGTTTTCATTTAAAATAAATATGCATTGATGTAATTAATATTCTTTGCCTGAATATAAGATATAATTAATATGAATTGCCTGAATACCAATTGTCTAATACCAATTTAATACAACTCTTAAGTTTTTCAAAGAATATAAATTATAGTTAATGATTTGTAATTACGCAATTATATATGTCAATTAATGTTTTTGACTCCAGTGTTGGACCCTCATTAAATTCCTTCTACCGACGCATCCAAATATCTTTAAAATAACCAACACAGATACAACACATCCATCTATTTTTAAACACATAAAAGTGGGAGCCTTTCTTCTCACACCTCATCTCTAATACTACTAGTACACACTCATCTTCTATATTTTACTGGTAAGTTTCATTTCATTTTTTTTAATAATAATAATAAGATCTATTTGGTTTTTTTTATTATTTGATTTTTCACATAGATTGTATTTTAACTCCAGGTGGTTAAAACATGATGACATAGAAACATGTTGAGGCAATCATCTAGTAGAAATATGAGGACTAAAGGGTTAAAGTTAAAGGATGTTTTACAAGGATTTGCTTTGTTTTTGATGTGTTTGTGGTTGATTTACCAAGCAAGACAGGCTTACAACAAGTCAAAATTGGGTGAAAAATCATTGAAGGGACAAGATTTGCAAAAAGCTGCCAAGTTAGGGAGGAAAGATCTGAATCCTTTGCTGTTAGATGAGTTAGCTGGTGAGTTTCAGAAGAACCCAGATGAAGATCTTGAACTGGAAGAATTATTAGATGAAGCCAAAAAAGATGGAGATGATGGAGTTGGAGACAATGAACAATTGGAAGACATAGTTGATGAAGATGCAGCTAGTAGAGATGCAGTTTGAGAAAAGTTAAAACAAATTATTATATAATTAATTGATAAATAATTATGAATTAGAGTGTTGAATTGCCGTTTGTAATTTTGGGAAAAGCCAAAAGATTCTAAACTGATGAAGAATTAAAGAAATAGAAGAGGGGTGGTTTAAGTTCATGCTTTCTAAATATTGGTTCATTTCAGTTTTAAGATTTTGTTGACGAAAGAAATTGGCTTCAATTATTCTATAGCCAAATTAGCACAAATAAAGCTGATACCAAGTGTCAACTAAAAAGAAAAAGTAAAACAGAAATGAGGGATCCACTTTGCATAGAATAATACTAGTAGAAGACAATAACTTAGGCCATTCCAATAAAAAAAAGTTTGAAATATAGAGAATCCTTCGAATCGTTACAAAAGCCAATCAGAAGAAAAACTGGCATTGAGACATTAGAATAAGAAATTGTGGCCAAGAAGTTTCTTTCAGAACTCAACCATGAAACCAATGTTTACACACTAAAACTCGAAGGCCTAAAATTGCAGCAGCAAAGGCATAGGTTGAGAGGAGTAACACCCGATAAAATCTGCTTCAAGCCACTGCTGTTGATTCGGGTCTATGGACTCTTAGTTTTGACCTGTTGGTGTGCATTCCACTGCAACAACATCCAAACGATAGATGTGCCTGAAAAGAGAAAATGGAACTCTTTACACCGGCGAAAGTGGTGTGTGAATTGTGATCAGGAGTGAACTCAGTTAACAGCAAAGAAAGAAAAGAACGTGCTGATGCAGGACGATAATGTCACTAATGTGGCTGTAGTTTCTTGTTACCTCCAGATCATTGGAACTTCTCTTTATAGTTAAACCACAAACATAGGTAAAGATGTTCGGAAGTTGATAAGAATTCAACCCTTTTATAAGAACCATCTTAAAAGATTTGCTTCGCCATCTCCTTTTTCATTAAGTAGCTAACATGTTTAGGTAGTAAATTGGGCTTAAGCAACCAGCACTGCACCCCAAAGATAGGCTTTAATTCATAAGAAGAGCAAGTTGCAAGAGTTCACTTAGCGCAATCAAAAAGTTCAAAAAGGGAAGAAATACGGGAAGTTTGATAAAGATTTTTCACAAAAGTTAGGAGCACAAGCAGGGTCTTCAAATGATTAAGTTGCACATTCAGTGACATGCTACAACTAAATGACGCCAGTCCATATTAGAAGATGCTTAACAGAAACTTTACAGCACATGGTACTAGGTGAATAAAGGTAGAGTCACAGATTATATCATTTGAAAGCACTAGATATAGATGCCTAAACCCATCTTTACTTCCACTGTTTTAAAAGCAGACCAAACCCAGGGATGGAGGGGAAACACCAAAAACAATTCCAAGATCGTGTAGTGCTAGTTATAATTAAAAAACTCGAGAAGGAACAATACCTGCAAATATACCGACAGTAACCAAATTTTTTATTTCCATTGTCTGATAGATCAAGAACTCTGTCAAGAAATGACCGAAGGCATAGACAAATGATAAAATGGTTGCCAAATACAAAGGTCTGTCATGAAGGTTAAATGCACAGAGATAGCAAAGAGTGCAGGTTAGGAGAGTCCACACTCCAAATGTCCTCCCATGAACTTCTGTCACTGCAACATGATAAATAAAAAAAGAAGTTCCCATTAGAAAGACAGTATAAGATAGTGTCAAGTAACGTGTGGTAATTTCAATGCAATTCCAAATAAAACCTGTGATACCAAGCAATACAAAGTATCATCACTTGTCAAACTTAAGATGCATGACAGATATGTTCTTACAAAGTTGTTGTTCTTGAAGTTATTCAAGAAGTTGATTATCAAATGTGCTATCAAATATGTTACGGAATACTGACTGCAGTACCAGTAACTTAAGGTTCTATTTTCACAACAAAAGCTATACCTTCTGAAGTTACAACCACCAAATTCGCATATTGCTGTCCACATTTTGAGCCACTTAACCGAAGCCAGACGAGAAACATATATGTCACTCTTACTGGATGATAAAGCATACAATTATAGGTGCATAGGGGTCGAACCAGACGAACAAATTCTCAGATTCTATCAACTCCATTCTCCAGATGGATTGAAGAATAACGCAACATAACACAAATGAGATGACATAAGAACCTATGTATCTTTCACAAACTTAAAGAGAACTTCTTTACGAAGTCTTTGTGATGCAGTTGTAGGAGAAAGGCTTCTCTTAGAAAGAATAGAACTATGTGGAGACTTTGGAGGTGATATACCCATTTGTGAATTACCAAATTCTGGTCGAGGGGAGCAATTTTACCTTTTTAAATAAACATACAGAATAAGAAGGTAAGAATTAAATGAGGCATGACAGAAGTGCTACAATATGCTGCAAGAGAATAATACATTTTCTTCAAGAATTAAGAGCTAAGGCCAAGCTACAGAAGTTTATGTACCATTTACCTAATTTAGCGCCATTTCAACCCTATGTAGTAGCAAACCAATTTCAACCGTACATAGTCCCTTATTCCTTTCCCCAATCCAAATGAAAGCATCTAGATTACAGGCAAATCCAAATATTCAACACTCAAAACAGTGCATGTACCCAAACCCACTGCCTCTAATCAAATTATACATATGTAACTAATAGATTTTTTTTTCCTTCTAAATAATGTGCGTGTGCGAGAGGGAGCGAAGGTGATGTCCACTCCAGTTTGCACGCACATTGTCTAATCCTTCGGGCAAAGACTATTACATCCCATAAACACAGGTGTCAAAGTGCTCATACTAACTACTGTAGCTGATTCCAATTATATCTATACTAAATTCAAATCCACAACCACAAAATAATAATAAGATTTTGCACTGGTAACTAACCCCAATACTACAACAACATATCCCATGAAAATCCACAAAGTGCACTAACTTAAATTCCTGATCTGTCAATATATGATCCTCGATATTAACAAGCATAAATCACTTTATCATGTGACAAATCAAACAAAATTAAGGCGAAAGCAACGGGATATGATTCCTAATACAGATTCAACACGAGAATGTCAAAAACCGAAATGAGCAGTAAGCGTAATATAAGCCCAGTTTGTAAACTTACTGGTAGTTTTGGAGAAAACAGCGAGACGAAGAGCCCAAATATCGACGAAGCCAAACCATACCGATGCAAGCCGAAGTGTACCCACTAGCATTAACCACCATCCTAACAGCTCCATCTCTTTAATTTTTCTCTCCACATACGTTCTTCTCTCCTTCGCCCCGGTTCCTATTTTGATCTACCAAACAGTACGGGTCGGATCCGGTCTTAAGCCCAATGACCCAAACCTTTAGGCCCACATGTTTTAGCTCACCATCTTCACGGTAGGCTAGTGAATATTCAAAAACGTGCTGCTTTTAAGTTCGTTTGTAAAATACATACTATTAGTAATTAAGGAATTAGTAACACGTGGATTTAATGTGGATAAGTAGGATAGATTTATTGCTTCGCATTTTATATTGCGTTTAAATTAAAATTCTATTCGTGATTACTATGGGATTTTCTATTTTACTTAATTAGGTCGAGATAGATGATTATTGAATAATATTATGTTTCACAGACATCGTAATTAGTTGGAAAAAGAATAATGTTGTTGTCGTGTTTGTTATTTTCCCACTTAAATTATTTCAGCGTGAATATTTGTTATTTTAATAAATTAATCACTCACAAAATATCAATTTTCGATTTTTAAAAAGATAGATCATATACTTATAAAACCAAAAAGATGGGAAACAATAATAAAATCAAATAAACTATCTACATTTACACATAAAAATGGTAAATTATAATTTTAATACGTACACAATTTTAGAAATAGTTCATATAATACAAATAATTAGAAAATCTCATATATTTGCTTTTTCAAGTAGTAAATGTTAAACAACTCACATTTTAAATATAGTATTGATTTATATTGGATTTATTGATCAACAAACAACTGTCTCCAATAAAATTTGTAAGCTAATTTATTTAAATAAATTTGCTAGTACAATTATAAAATATCAAATCAAGAAAATAAATAAAATGATGAAAAGGATTTGAGGGATATTTTTATCTTTACAGAAACTATATTTCTACCAAACATAGTATGAAATAATAATATACATCTTACTGGATTATTTCTTCTAACACTCCCTACCAAACAATTTCTTAGAGTACTATTTAACGCATACACTACATCAAAAGTTATTTTTAACGACAATTAATTAATAACAATGGTTTAAAATACCGCTAACTATATATTTTTAACCACAATTAACACTCTCTGTATATATTTCTAAAGTCTTTAAAAACATTGAATCTAATAACACTTAACTAATATAAGTAAAAACTTTTGCTCGTTAAATCAACAAGTGAAAAGAAAGTAGGTAAAATTAACTCGTTAAAAGAGTGTGCGGTGTGCCACTTACAATTATAATGGTGATGTTTATATATCAATTAATAGTATATTATGTCTTCTATTGACTTTTTATTATTTGTGTAGTAGTAATAAATATGGATAGTCTTTGCATGACCTGACTATTAATGTGTATTAAATACAATTATAATCATATAATGGTGATGTATATATTCATGTGATGTGTTCATATGTACTATTTTGAATATTGATCGTCATTACACAATCATATTATTAATATATAATATATTAACTTGAGGTCGTTATCGTAATGAATTGAAATTGTGGATACCATTTTCTTTACCAATTGTAGCATGGATTCCAAATCCAAGAAAAGGAAATGATAAAGAAAAAGTACAAATGTAAATTAAGGATTGTGTTTTGTCCTCAGAAAAATATGAAAGGAACTTTCACGTTACTCTGTCTCGTATTGTCTGTTGTTAAGAGTCACGATACACCCATTTAATGTTTTTTCTAAGGATGAAACTGTATTAGTGGCTCGGGGCGTAGCTATATATGTTAAATGTTGGTTAAGTGAACACCCTTTCATAAAACCCTTGAAAATTATTTTTTATCGAAATTTATTACATATATTTATTAAGTATAGATGTGCCTGTAGAGTATTTATTGATTTGATATAAATATCGATTTCACGGAGTTAGAGAGGAACGTAGTTCTGTATACGGAAGAAAGAGTGCTTAGTTAAGAAGCAAGAGAGACAAGGACATCGGATTCTTGTTATGAATGACTCATTCTGAACACATTACAACACCAAACACACTCACTCAGCATAATAAATGGTTAGTATAACATTTCTGCCAGTACAATATATTGACCAGTTTTAATCTAAAGACCAGATCCCCACTTCATTTACGTTTCTACATTGAAAATAGTGAAGAATTGAAGCAACTTTGTATAAAGGAAAAAAAATATTACTTCTATGAACAGGTACTGCAATAGTAATTATCTATTGATAGTTGAACACTATTTTGGAAGTCTCAATTTTTTTTTTCCCTTCGGATACGACTTTTTTCAAATTTAGATACATAATCATTTTTATGCCATGCAAATTAATACACTCTATTTAATATTGTTATTATACCGTCTATATGACTTGTAATAGTGTTGGGCATGAGTGGCTAGGCAATTTGGTAGTAAATGGGCCGACCTAGTCTTGCTTCGACGTTCAATTTGATACATTGACTGATAAGCCAGGCTGTTAGTTTTAATTTCTAATTCCCCCCGCTGACACTACAATATTGGTCCCCCAGCACCTCTTTCACTCACACAAACCACAAAACAGTTGGCCTTTCTGCTACTGTTACACCAGATATATACATACATATTATACACCAACACCACTCTATAGCTAATTAGGTAATTTTTGAAAAAACTGAATGCTTCCTTTTAAATCATCCATATCCAATATTCCCACCTTATTTTCCTTCCAAGACGGTAGCATAGCTGGCAAATCCCTACCATTGTCACCAAACTACAAATTTTCCTATATTTAAACAGCATTACAGCTATCTCCCACATTTAGCACATTAATTATCGTATCAAACTACTTGCTAATTAATATTTTACATACCTAACTGCAGTTTTCAACGCTTGCGTGCACGCACATTCCCCTTATATCCGCTACACATCATAATCAAATACTAATCCTTAATCATCTCATTTAAGTAAATACAAGATTTCAACAGTATCTCCATCTGTTTGTAACAACTAAAATTTTACTACTTGCAGTATTGTGAAATACCAACAACCAACAAGTAAAGCAATATTTGACATTGACAACTTGCAATAGTAGTGAAGAAAGTTTACAATGAGCAACACACCAATTTAAGGCAAAAAAAAGTGCTCTGTCAGTCAAATCCCCCACAATCTCTGTACATATTGAAGGAAAAAAGGCTAATAATGTTCGTTAGTAAAACTAACAATCAACTAGTGACCGACGATATCTAAAACTCATCGCCACCATTTACCACTCACAAGTAAAAAAAAAAACAGTTAAAAAAAGAATCTCAGGAGAGTAAATCCTGAGAAGGACACAATTCTTTCCTAAGCTTTTGAGAGAAAAGCCTGCAAGCATCAATGCTGAGATCAATGGCAGCTGACAAAGCCACGAATGCCGCTGCGTCTTCCGTGCAGTTCACGTGTTGTACGCTAACTTCCACTGTAGGTTTACTACACTTACTTCCACCTTCACCTTCCACGTTAGCCGACATCACAAAACCTCGATACATACAATAAGGCCATAATCCGTATCCAAAGTCACCGCTTCCTCTAGGGCTACACGCCGGTGACGTCGAGTTCACAGGTGTTGATTTCCCATTCGTTGACACGCTCGTTCCAAGGTCTATCACGAATTTTCCACCTTTGCTACAGCTTAATGTCGACTCGGCTAACACTATTCCAGCTGCCGCTGAGTCTGGGATTAGCTCGAACCGGTAGCCAAGCCCGTCTGCTGAACCACGTTCGCGCCACGCCTCGAGTCTACCCCATGGTTTCCATGTTCCGTCACCTGGCCGGAGAACTAGCCATGAGCCGGGGTTGGACCGGCTTACCCGGTCAGAACCGGGTGAGGCTACAAAAGGTGTAACCATTGACGCAGCGGCGACTGGTGAACCGGAGAGATCGTGGACTGTAATTGACCATCCCTTTCGCTCCTTCCCTGGTCGCTCCCTTTCGCTTCCGAACGAACTTAACCATCCTCGTGAACTACTATGCTCCAATGGCAAAGACCTGCAAAATGCAGTTCCGATTTTGTTAAAAGAAATTGAAAAACTCGTGAGTAGAAAGTGCTCCGACGCGTAATGGAAAAGTAGAGTATATTTGCTTTAAACATGAAACTATGTGTTTGTTGAAGATTTTTTCCAACTAAATGAAGAAATGACTTCTAATTACTGACGTTGGAAGCTACTTTTTAAGCTTTAATTAGGAATCATAAAATCAACTATCCCGTACATTTTGAACATTTTCTAAAATTGAATACTGGAAAATTCGAATCGTTTATGCGGAAAATGTAGTGTGAGCTCTAATTGTGCAAGTCAAGCCTGTCTGTCGGTATCAGAAGAAAAAGTTGAAAAAGAAGAATCGAAACCAACCTGGACCTCTGATTACGGTCGCCGGGGGTACGGAAACTGAATTTGCATGTGAAAACAGGTTGACGGATGTTTCCTTGAATTTGAAATACTTGAGGACTGCATTCCGGTTCTCCGTCGAACTGAAACACGAATCTCGGGTCGGGTTCCGCCTTAACACTCAAATGAAACTGAGCACTCGAGTTCTTTGCTTCCTTTCCTATCACAATCCAGCCATTGTAAAACAATACTGACCTAGATTCCGTTCCCGCCAGATCCAACGGTACATCAACCTTCCCTAGCAACCTCCCGGAGTTCACACCACATGTCGACCCTCGCCTGCCGGTGTAAATTGAGATTTGAAGATACAATTTCCTACCGCCGAATAAAGACTTTGCAACCAGCTTTTCTAGATCAGACTTGTTCAGGTGAAAACTCGCCGCATGACTTTGTACCTGACCGTCGGGAAACTGACTCTCCGGCAAAATGCACGGCACAACCGCCGTCTGGAGAGGAAAATTCTTCAACTTGATTTTACAAAAACACGGCGACGACGACGGATGCACAACGGAACGAGCCGGCTTCGAAGCTATCGGAATTTTTAACGCTAAATTACACACACTGAGCCTCACGAAAGGACATGGATCCATTCTAATTAGTGCCCACACTTAGTTTCGCCGAGTTGTGTAAAGCTAAAGGCAAATTTGAAGAACTAATAAGCGAAGCGTAGGACAAAGAAAAACTCTATTATGCGCCGTTGTTGAGAAGAAGTTGAAATAGAGTCCATAGGGATTTGTGTACAGAATTGGCTCCACTTAAAAATATTGTGTTCATCTTTAGGAAGAAGACGACTCTAATAAACTCCTTTTTGGGTAATGTAAAACCATAAAACTAAAATAAAATAACAAAAAAATAAACTTTGTTAAATGGAATATAAAATTATATTTAATATATTTGTTTACAAATATTCATTGTACGGATAGGAGTGGGTTATTTTAGCTGCTAAATAGAAACTCTGTTCGTGTGGTTGGATTACAGCTGTGTACAGCCTGGAATCGCTTTTATGCCAGCAGGAGTTTTTTCAATTATCAGATTACCCTTGTGCCTACTCATAAAATGACTTTTATAACCTTGGGTTGTTGTCCATTGAGTCCCGCAATGACTATTGTACCATTTTCAATACTTTAACGATATTTCAGGTTCTTTTCCGTTTTTTTAAAATAGATATAATATATCAAAAATAATTTATTTATTTTTTGAGATGAGAGTAATGCATTGGCAAAATCACCCTTATAAATTTTATATATATAGATTTTTCAGTTTTTTGTTTATAGGATTATATTAAATATATTATTATTTATATTAATATGATATTTGGAATTATATGGAATTTGTGTTATTGTTATGATTTATGAGTATCTTTTGAAATGTGGCATGCCATTTTTTAAATTAAAATAACGTCCGCATGAAGCAATATTATAGTTGTATGTATAGTTATCATTTTGAACTTTTTTAGAAGACTTAAATTTAAAAAAATAATATTAAGTTTGGCGGATTTGATTAATTTAAAGGAGAAAAGTCAGCAAAAAGGATTAGTGGTATCCAATTAAGTATGTTAGTAGCTAATCATGTTTGAGGGGTCAAATATAAGAGGAAATAATTGTTTATAAAATCGTCAAGAAAATATTGTAATTGATCACCAGTTTAGCTAGCTGTTGCTGCTGCTGTCAATAAATATTTAATGATGTTAATATAAAAGATTTGTGATTTTTTTTTATGTTACTCTATAGTTGTTAATTGCTATTTTTGTCGTTTGTTGTGTTATTGTTAATACTTGATTACGTATTGTTTAATCAAGAAATAATATAATCGTAGGCTGTAATCTTGCCATTGTTAAATCATTCTAACTTCCTAATTCATCGATTTCAATTCTTTTTAAATATCCAATTCCAAATTTAAAAAATGATGAAATTCATTCCTTAAATATAGAAATAGAATAAATTTGCTCTTCGTTTGAATCTACTCTTTTAGATCAATAATTTGAAAGGTTGGTGTTTGACTAAAATTTTAAAAGAAAATAAGTGATCCTAAGGAGATAGTCTTTTAGAAAAACACTTTATAAAAATAATACACGAAATACTTTTAAAAATTTGACCAAGTAAAATTATACTTGAAATACTTTTAAAAAATTTATTAATCAAACATAAATTACTTCTCTTCGAAAATATTTTTTAAATACTTTTCAAAATAAATTTAATTTAGAAGTTAGTCAAAACATGTTACTAATATGCTTTTATTGTTAGTTAACTGGTTAAAATTTGCCAAAGTTGAGTAAATCTTGAGATACCCACATTAATAACCAATAAGGGCAGTAAATTTAATAGGAAGACAGAGTAAACTTAAGCATAACATTCAAAGCTATGGCCTACCGTTCAATTCATTTTTAATAACATTTTATGATAAAATATTTTCATATAGTTTTTAAATATCTAAATTTAAAATATCAAATAAATATAATCTAATTTAACTTTGAAAATTAATTAAATTATCTTCTGAAAAACATAATTAGCTTGAAATTGATAAGATCATAGATTTAAATTCCGATCGACATAAAACCACTATTCTATTTTCTTTCATCTTTGACTATCAGGGTACATGATACTGGATCGGACACCAGAGTTATAAAAATATGCAATTTAACTCTTTTTCCAATAAAACAAAGCACTAATTGCCAAAATGCTAGAGGTAACCAACTCATTTTTACTCGGCTATAGGATGTTTTGGGCTGATTAGTGCAGATGAAGTTGGTCAATCCATTAATCTTGATGATTCATATAAGTGGGGGAACAATAAAGGTCACGGACTACAAATGGGATAGACTGGCCTATAATATTACTCACAAGGCTAACAGTAGATGCAAAGAGACGTATATGTTTGTTCTTTTATGTGTAAGAATCATACTCAGGTGTATTTTGTATGACCTACTTATTTTCAAGTATCTTTTTCACGGTGTTTGATTGTCATGTAATAATTGATTGAGTCGCCTTCAACATCAAGTGATTGAGTTCACGTTTGATGGATAAAAAACACTATTAATCCTTCTGGAGTGGGGTGATTTTACACATATATATTATAGCAAGGAAAGAGTAATAGGTACACGTGAACTCAAGTTGTGCCTAAATAAGCAACTAATAACAAAAAAGTGTTATTATGGTAATGAAAAAATAAAAGTATCCATTCAAGTGAAGTTTACTTCAATATCATCGAAAAAGGAAGGAAAATGAAACGATTTGACACCAATTGAAGGAACAATTTAACCTTTTAGAAGTAAAGTCATTTCCTCTAAACATGTAACCTACTAATAGTCAACATTCACTTCTCATAGTTATGTCCAAAATACAACTACTATGCTCCATATATTATACAATAACTTTTATATTAAATCATATAATATCAGAGAAAGATTAAAATAATTATGACTAGTTGAAAACATTACCAAACATACAGACACAAGTTGAGGAATTGTGTCCCATGATCTTATAAGATTATTACTCATTTGAACTCAATTAGGCCGTGTACTTTTGACTCTAAATTATATTCACTTATGTACTAAAATTTCATAAACTATTCTTTAATCACAATGACCTTTGGGTCTCTAACTAAGAATTTCTCCGTCTCTGCCCTTTATACACACCGTCCATCGCTCCTATCGATTGTGAAGTTACGTTTAGTTTTCAGACTTAATATATGAACATAAATGGTAAGTTATTATTATACAAAAATATAAACTATACATAAATTAAAGACCAACACTAAATAGAAGCAAAAGTGTAAATGATCCCACAGATTTATTTGGGCCAGACCAATTGTTGTTCTACTACATCCAACACTCAAATAACCCAAAAGGGCTTTAAGGCCCAAATGCCAAACGGTGTCGTAACCTTAGCAGAAACTGAAGTCACCAGAAGATAACGAAGGCAATCCACTTCAAAGGTTCCATTAAACACAGCCAGAAGAAGGAAAAACCTTTGAAGAGAAGAAAAAAGAAAATGTCAGCCTCCGCCATATTCGGGTTGCAGATGGCGGTGTTGCCGCGTTCCTCAACTGTTTCAGCGACCGGATTCACCGGCGGAGCCACCAGGTTGGCGTCGGCACCCACAAGTATCGGGGGATTGGTAATTGAGTGCTCATCTAGGCCACAGAAGAAGGCTACAGCTCACCATAAGAAGACACGTCCACGGAAGACTCAAGCTTGGGATATTCGACGTGGACCAGCTGTTTATGCTCCGTTACCTCCCTTACCATCGGAGTGGTCCTTTGCCAGTGATGAATCGGGTCAACCCGCTGCCGCCGGAGCTTCAGAGTCCGACGCCAAATCTGAGTAATTTTTCTGTAACTTATCATTTCGGCTTTTGTATAATGGTGTTTTCCGTCTGATACTTTGGGGAAATTTGCAACTTGTTCAATTGCAGTTTTGGCGCAATAAGTGATTTGAAATGAATGTTTTACGCTTTACTTTTTAATCTATTCAATGCCACTGGATAATGCCGTAGCTTGTGAGATAATAAACAATATCCTTCGAATATCGGTTCCGTATAATAAAATAGCAAAATTATATATTATGTAAAGCAAATATCAAATGTGATCGGGGAGAGGGGTCTCGTACTAAAAACAATGAATGAGAAAACAGTAGCTATGTTTGTATTTGCATTAAGGCAATATACTCGCTCATTCAACATCGGAATCCTTTGAACTATGTCGCAACAACCATTCCGATCAAAACCAAACTATCCAGTAGATTAGACGAGCCAACAATGTACATTTTATGTTCCTACTGTAAATGGCATATTTACAAAGTATGAAACCCAATTATTTGCCCTCCAGACAACATTTACCAAGGCCTCAAAGCTTTTCTTGAATCTATCAATTATTCAAAGACGGGAAACAAAAAAGACCCCAAGCTCACTTAATTGGAATCGTGTACCAAAAGGGGCAAAAGCTTCCAAAGTAGCAACCGTTATCGAGAGAGCTCTTCTGCACTTTCCACCACTGTCTCCGATCAGCTTACAGAAATTGCGCAGGAGATTCCTTCCCAGCAGTTCCGTTTGAAGTAATAGTTAACGAGGAGCAGATTTTCACAAATTTCTCATTGTTTCTGCTTCACAAGGCTCAGGAGAAAATCAGTGAATATGTGCTCATACTCTGGCATTTTCCCATAACCTGCACCATATGGTATAAAAAAAAAAGTATTGCAATCATAAATTTAAGGGAAAAATATTTTCTTCAAGAAAGTGGTGCACAACAATCAAACTACTTCAATCACAGATGTTGAGTGATTCTACAAGAAGGATTTCTTACCAGGAAAGTAATTAATATCTATGACATAATATCGGTCTTTGGTTCCAAGCTCTCTAATTATATCCAAGTTGAAGAGATGGAGACCCTACACAAACATTGCAATAATATTTTAGGAAATTACCTTACATCAGAAGTTGTAAAGCAAGTACGAAACATCATTTACGGCATAATTTATGGAAAGAGAAACAGAAAGCAATATACCAGTCTACGTCGAAGTTCCTTAGCAAGCTTTTCAAGTAATGGCCGCGGAGGAAGCTCTGCAAAGGATAAGATGTTAAAGAAAATCATGACCAACCATCCAAGATTTACTTCAGGTCTCTACACGTAGATAATACATAATTAAATGCAACAGTACAGCATATGTCATCCCGAGTATAATAGTATTCACTTAGGTAAGATGGATGTCACTGGTCTGATCCAGCAACATGAAACTAAATACAGTATGTAATAAATCCCACACACATAAGAGTTCCAAGGCAATACCATTTTGCCACATACTAAGAAGCTTTAAACATTTCCAAACACTTTGTGTCTCCTTAGTTTCTAAATTTCAAACTTCAAGATTGAGTGTCCTGTCCGCGAACAACTTCAAATGGCATCATACACCAAAGAACCATCACGACTGATGGCCCTTTCCAAACCAATCATTTCTTGTAATCCTCTCATAAAACATCATTTAAGTATGATCCATTTAAAGCACTTCTGGAAACGAATGGAGGAAGGTTATTAAACAGAAAATGATCTTTCTGTTCCACATAATCAAAGACCTATTCTGCATTGCAAGGTTTTAGGGGTAAAACATTTGAAAGCATCATCTTATTTGAGTTTCTTAGTAAGCAAGTTTTCAAAATAGTAGTATGAAATGTGAAAATTTAAAGTAGCACCTTGAAAATGTCATCACATCAAGTTTAAAACATAGTTGCAAAAGTTTGAATTATTGAAATGAAAAGAAAGCACGATCATTTAGAATGAATATAATAGCAAAAATGTTCTAGTATTGGGGCAGAGACAGCAAAAATTGTAAAGCTTATTGTTGGCGGTAAAAGATCAACGTTAAAGGAACCCATTCCAGACTCCTGTGATACCATGATTCAAAAGAATTAGAAGCTCATGGTCCTAGAGAAATGTCAACAAGACAAAAACTCAAAACAACTCTAAGACAAGTCATATAAGATAAACATACTTGTTAAGAAAATCTCATATCCACTAATAACAGCGACCCATTCTTCCTAGCTCTTGCTGATCTATAGTATTAGCTTCTGAAAAGCTTTAAAATCATTGACTGGTTCATAGAAACAATTTTTTTAAAAGATAAAAATAAAAATTTTGGACCAAAGGCCCGTTTCTTTCTCATGAAATATTAATACACATCCAGGCTAGTCATTACCCGTTTTAAATAAATGCCAGATAGCCCAAAAAGGAAATAAAAGGGCAGCTTGGTTTGGGAAAGACCAATATTGCCATTTAAACCAAGTTGTCCTTTTATTTCCTTTTTTGGGCCATCTGGCATTTGTTTAAAACGGTCTAATAACTAGACTGGATATTTATTGATAATTTCATCAGAAAAACGGACCTTTGGTCCATTTTTTTATTTTTTATTGAAGCTCTTATTTTTCATCTGCTTTATTCTTCTAGTGTATGCCATAAATTTGTGCATTCACATATCTAAAGCAAACATGATGTATTTGATGAATCGAGAAAGAGGAAGTAGTCACTGAGGGAAAAGATGGCTCACCCCCGACACAAGGGTCTAAATCTGCTTCATCTGCAGATGCAGCAGCACAAGAAACTCTTGGGAATCTAAAAACCCCAGGGTTTGTTGACAGCTCACGCTTGCTAATATCAGGTAAACTGAATCGTCTAACAACCTTAACTGCTTCCCCAACAATGTATACTTTAAACAGAATTCCTCCTACAACCACAAGACAAAAAATACATAATCATCAACACGACGACTTATAAACATTTGCACATGGAATGGAAGGCACAAGTTCAATATCTCAAATAATATACGTACCGTGGTTGATAAATTCCTGTAGCACAAGTGGGGGTTCTAGCATCTGAAGAGAGAATTTGTCATAGGCTAGAGACAACTCATGGGACTTGGCAGCCAAAGGCTTTGCAACTGAGAAGATAAAAGAAGCTCAATTCAGGGATTTCATGAACAGATTACATTGTTCACATACTGCTCAAGTTTGAAAGAGATCACTTTCAAATTATTCAGATGCTTGTCACATGTAAGTTACACAGTTGCAACTTTGATGGCTACAAGAGAGGTACAGATCTTGAGTTTTAAAGTGTCAACTGCCCAAGGATCAGTTGATTAAAGACGAATGTGAAGAGAAAAAACGTACCAATAGGTAGTCTCAGCTCAGCTTTACCTACTGCATCTGGAATAGATGAAGAATCTTTCTCAATAACCAGTTGCCTGGGAACACCAACTTCCCCTGTCATGCAATCAAAAATAAGTTAATCCATTTTTTTCACTGATGTAGTAAACCCCACCCCTCAATCTCCCTTACCCAGCTGCCCAGCATTTGGTCCTCTCCCCACTTCTTCAAGCCAAGAAGAAAAAGAAAACGTGGCAATCCCAGTTCACACAGCTTCCCAGGGCTAAAATTACTGCAATCAATTGTTCTCAAATAACCATGAACAGACGGGAAATATTACCATAGGTGTCCGACAAATTCAGGTCCGCAACATCTTCAAGCATGTATTGGCGGTTGTATATGTGTTGTATGGCCTCCGGAGGGTCAAGAACTGTCACATCTGGATGTGTTAGCCTATATTCCTACACAGAGAGCAAAGAGAAGAGGTAAGGAGAAAAATACTAGAGGTTCTTCCAATACACTCAGTTGATTAAACTACAAATAGGCTCTAAAGAAGCAAACAGCACTTAAAAAGCAGAATAAAAATAAGGTGAACAGAGCACAATATGAATTTACCTTTTCCAACAACTAGTCTCCGACAAAACTAGAATGATCCCAACTACTAATATGCCTTAATCCAAACAACTTGGGAAGCATTGGAGTGGCACTTAAAAGGAAATATACCGAAGATTAAAAGGCATTGACTAGGTAAGTTCTCTCCTGAGCTGATATGAGGATTATGATAAGCCGCGGAACAAATAAGATCCATATATGGAAACCAGGAATCCTATCTGCAATCAATCAGCTACTCTACCCACAAAGCTCAAGGCTTTTGACACAATTACCAAGTAATGATTCATGACAGAGGAAAGAGCTAGAAGTCTGCAAGTTATGCCAGATAGAGCAAGTTTAAGCAAAAAGACAGCTCATCTCACCAATCACTGCTAACGCATGTCTAATCCACATCAAGTAATTATGTGTATTTTAGCCTACACTAATTACAGATTTGCCTGAACGATGCATGCTAGCTGTAATCAACAGGATTCTGTAAAACGCACACATACATACACATAGAAAGCTTCCCAATGAACCAACCTCAAGAATACGCCGCCACTTGCTTCCTGACAACTGCGAGAAAGGAGCACAAAAATGTCAGATAGAGACAGAGGGCATCATATTACAGAATGACATCTCCCAGGGACAAGCTATAATGGATTAAGTATGCGAGCATATACAGACAAGTAACATGTTTCAGAACAGATATTTGGTGATATGCCCTTATAAGATATTACAAACAAACAACATTTAACAAAGTGTAATCCCACGAGTGGTGTCTCGAGAGGGTAGACTATAGAGTATATCATGACCTTGCCCCTACCTTGGGAGGTAGATAGTTTACGAATTAAAGGATTACTATTAGATCACAAAGTATACATTCCCCCAAGAGGGAGAAATACACAGGAATTAGAAAAGGTAGAAAATGGGAACCTTATGGAGCACAATGTCAAAAGGACCTTGATCTGAAAGGGGTTTGCTCTGATCAATAGCAACAAATAATATCCCCTTACTCCTGCATAATAAATGAGCAAGGTTAGCCACTAAATTGCAATTGTATTCTCAATATATGTGACGAGACTTGAGTAAAAGAAGTTGCACGGAAAATCGAGTGATACAAAATATACGACATGGCATGGCATGGATGGGGTCTACGTTTACCAATCTTAAGTGTATGTTCAGTCTGGTTCTACAAGACATTCACAAGTGTAGTTCAATGATCAACTTCCCATTTCAGACAGAAAGACGAAATGGGAATTGCACTAGATCACAATTCAAAGTACGTAAAATTACTTGCACTAGATCACATGTACTACTGGTAATTGATGAGGCAGCACTGGGCAGGGGAAGCTTAAGTGGGGCAGCTACAGGAGACCTAAGCTGAGGTACATGGAGTTTAATGCCAAACAGTAAAACAACAACTACGCCTCAGTCCAAATAAGTGGGATCAGCTGTATGAATCCTCATTTCGTTATTTAAGGTCATATCATATCATCATAACAATAAATAAATAAAAGTAAAAAATAGAAGTCCACCATGACTAATTCCTAACCCACTACTTCCCAAATGTCAAATTAGCAACAGCATTGATTAACTTACAAACAGGTCATTTTAAGAAAGCGACTAGTAAATTAATTGATATTTTCAAGAATCCAAATTTTTTGTAGCAATGACGTATGACAGCACCAAAAAATATCTGTCAGAGGTTACTATCCCTCCAAAATATTCTCCAATTATGCTGGCCACACGAAGTAAAAGAATACACTGCCTGAATTATTATTATTCCAAACTATCAACTGTGCAAATTAAAAGACCTCACAACTTCAAGGAAAAACAACCATAAGGTAGTAATGAATCTAAATAATAAAACTTTCAACTTTCAACCACAAAAAAAGTCATTTCTCCAAGCAAATCAGTCCTCTGGGAACAAGTTTTTCTCTGGACAGGACAGAGTGTACAACAACACCATCAAATATGTAATATACAAAATCCAGATAAACTAATCCTAATGTACACTTCACAAGAAATCAACAGAAGAAACAAACATTCAGAAAAAGAAAAGAAAAAAAGCAAGATAAACAGAAAACACCCCCAAAAATACATTCAAGCTCCAATAGAGTGTGATTATCTTGCTTGAACTTTTACATAGAACAACAAAGACAAATTTACAGGGAAAAAAAGGAGGACAAAGATTACCTAGCTAGACCTTCAAGCTTAGGCTGCAAAAAGCTCTTAACTTTCTTAGAAGTAAGAGCATAACCCACCACAACAAATTTCTTAGACTCTACTAACCCTCCACCAACCATTTCCCTCTCTTCTTCTTTCTTGTAATTTTCCTCTTCTTTGTACCCCACTATCTCATCCCTCATCCTCCTTCCCTTTAACAGATATTTTCACCCCACAAATCTCCTCTCCCTCTTTCCACACCAACCAATTCAAGAAAACCAAGTTTACCCAAAATATAAAATGAAAAAAAGTTCAAATCTTTAATCCCAAGAAACCCAAATACTTACAAGTTAAGATCTTTGACCCCCCCACAAACTCCAGTCCACAAAAAGATAAAATCTTTTATGATTTTCACTATTTCTTGAATGGCTACAAAAGAAGTTGCAAGAATGGAAAAGAGAGAAAGAAGAGTTGTACAGTGAGGGGGTTTATTTATAAGAGAGAAACTGGGTATCCACGCGTAAAGTTTAGAGAAGGGATAGCAAAATTTGTGGGTTGATATGTTTATGTGTGTTATTAGCTGTAACAGTGAATACCAATATGCTCAAACGTAACGCGTGGAACCTGCTTTTTATAGGGGATATCAAATAACTCGGCCTATTAAAATTCAAATTTTGAAACTATTTCAAAAGAATAGGAGATTTTATTATTATTTCGTTAAAATAAAAAGATAACCAAACTTAAATATAACCGACCACATTCTTCAAATGTTATATTCTAATAAATTTACTCAAAGATCATTTCATTATATAAGCTAATACGTAAAATTTGACAAAAAGTGAGTTGTCAATCAACGAATATGTTATTTATATTTTTGAATTGGTAAATTAGATTCTTTTTCAGAAGTGGAATGTGGTGTGAATTATTCGAGCATATGATTCATGTTGAATACGTAATTGTGATAGATATTAATTTATTTATTTTAAAATTATTTTATTTTAGTTTTAAGTATTTTACGATGGATATGGAATCCACATGGTCTTCATGTGTTGGAATTATCTTAAATAGTTGGACATCATTTTCCAGATATGTTTTTTTTTTAAAATATAGTAGTATCTCATTTTAATTAATATATTATTTTATCATAACATACACAAAATCAAGATTTGTTTACCATTAATTGCAAATCAAGTTGGCAACGTGCATAAGTTTCTTCATGTTTTATTCTTAATCTGGAATATTCTAATTGCTTGACTTTCATTTCAGCTTCGAATAAACTAATCATATAAAAACTAAATTTTAATAATAAAAACAATATATATATATATATATATATATATATATATATATATATATATATATATACTGTGTAAGTTGTAACTTTCATATTTGGAAGGATTTATAAATGGTTTTGTATATATTAGGGTTGCTTATTAGACGAATCGGATGGATAATTATGTTTATGATTTAACATTAACGAATATCAGTTTTTAAACGCAATCAATAAATTATCGATTGATTTTATATGGAATTAATAATTAATGAGTGGTTATATTTGGTGTATTGACTCTATTATTTCACACTCCTTTCTTTTATTTTCATTTACCAATATATTAATCGCTAGTAGTTATGTAATTGAAAATTATAGTAGCAAATATATACTAGAAGTCTAAATTTTGAGGATTCATGTACAAAAATATTTATTTAACAAACATATTTACGGTAAAAATACAACAATGATAATTATTAGCGGGTTAATGATTTACACAATAAGAAAATTGAGTAATCCATTCCTAAACCAATAAACTGTTAACTATAGAATTTTAATATGTTTACCAACTGTTAATCCATAACATAATACTAATAAATCTATAAGCTAACTTTACAATTGACTTATCAATTTCGATATATTGTCTAGTTCTCCAATAATTAATATTAATATGTGTCTGCGTCAATGTAGTTTCTACGTGTATGTACAACTAAATATATGGTTCATGACAATTATAGTTAGTCACCATGATATTTGTTAATCGTTATCATATAGTAGTATATATTTGATTTATTGCAACTTGAAAAATGATATTTTCGTACTGCATTTTTATTTTTCTTACTTTAAATCTAACAAGTACTTTTCAGTACTTCACTTCAAGTAGTAAGGGAGTTGATCATTTGCTAATCTTTAATTAATTAATAGTAACCTTGTACGAGTATTGATTAATTAAGAAAAATGTTTAATTGTTGGGTTTGGTATTCCTATAATTAATTAATCTGAAGATGACATATTTTTATTAACGAATCAAGTTGATAATTATGCTTAGCTACACGGGGTCCCATTTCAATTAAATTAACAATTGTCTTATTTGTTCTTGATTGCCATATACTAAACCCTTAAGCTAATTTAGTTAGGTCTTTTTTTTATTTTTATAATTATCATCCAAATTGTTTCTGTATTTTGGGATTATATATGTTACACTAAACTTTGTAATTACCGGGGTTGTTTGGTTGAAATTAATAAGTTATCTCGTGATAATAATCAGGATTATAATCCTTCTTTCTATATGGATAAATAATTTCATAATTATGGTGTGTACAAATTTATTCGAAAAAATTTCATTTCTTTCAGCTAAACTTAGATAAAAATTGCAATAGTGAAGTTATTCCAAAAGTAAAAAAAACCTTGTACACATCCATCCAGTTCTCCATCTCAATTTCTAAACAACATGATCTTGACATATTATTTATTGATTAACAACTTCTCGATGATCATGACATGTTATTTGTCGATTAACAACTTTTCGATAATCTTTCAAGTTCACTAATGACTATTTATAAGGTCCTTGCCTTATCAAATATTTAATTATTAAAAGTAATCTAGTCCAATCCATTTATGAACTAAACAAATGAAGCTATCTCAACATATTACAATTTTTAAAATTTATGCTAATCCTTCATGACATGTTAAATTAATTAACAATTTGTTGAGATAATGTCTCATAAAGGTTACCTCATCATTAGGCCTGCTTTTTGCTAACTTATCTGTTTAATTCATCCTTGTCACAATCTATGAAAACAAATTAAAATAAAAAAGTAGAAGAATAGGCCTAAACTATATAATGGTTTTGTCTTGTTTTCAAGAGGGATATTTATTAAATTGACACCTAGTTAAATGTGTTTGCTCCACTAGTTATCAATTGGGTTTAAATTTAATCAAAGTTACTACTTAATTAAGTAAATGAGATTTTATATATGCCAAGATTAATATTTTATACTCAAGTTGAATCCTAATCAAATCCACTGTAAATATTTATTTGATCAATGTACGTAATATTTGTATAAAAACCAGATGCATGTTTTTTAAGTTAAGTTTCCTTTTCATTTCTTTACGATAGAGTTAATTAGAGGCATATATATATGCCAGAAAAATTGGGTGTGATGACAAACCATACATGGAATTAATGACCAAAAAAAATTAATAGAGAGATGCAAAACTAAACATAATCTCATAAACAGTTCATATTTAACTTATGTGCCCTAAATAATTTTTCTATAAAAGGTGTCCACCAGATTTGCGGACTACTCTTCGCCTAGTATAATCCCGTACATTCCAAGAAATACATTAATATTCACACTTGACATAAAAATCAACCATAAGTTTTTTATTTATAAAAATATGAACATCAACATCAAATATTTTGAAAAGTTAAAAATGAAATACGTGATAAACAAAATTGAGTCAACGTTAACTAAAACATAACTAATAATCTAAAAGAAATAACTATCCGTCGATTACTTCTTAATAGTAATAGCGAAATTTATCTTCTAGTTTGAGCAAATGAAATGCGATATATAATCAGATAAAAAAGAGTTAGGAGCTTAAATCTCTTTCATTTATGACTTTCCTTTTACTATATATGTATTTTCTTCTTAGATTTTGTTTTTGTTACTGTTTTGATGAGTCTAGGATATATTTATGAATTTTAGAGTGGTAAATAACTATATATTATTGATTGAATGGTAATATTGTTTTTTTTTAAAATTATATATAAATTATTTGATCTCCTTGACATATATTTCTAGCTTGACACAATAAAAATGATTCATTATTGAGTAATATGTACTACCTAAATACAACTAAAAAAAGACGATAGAGTAATTTAATGGTTAAATAAATGAGTGTTCCACGCTACTTGAGTATCAAAGCTTCCAATCTTCGGTCATAATTTTTTTTATTGGCATATATATTGTGCATTGAATCTCTCAGGATATAATAAATATTATAAATATAATCAACAATAGGAATGAGTGATTCTAAAAAAAATTCAACACAACAAGATAACATATTTTATTTATATTCTGAATTAATAAATATTCGTTCTCTTTTTTTGTAAATATCCTCAACAAGATTTTGGAAATCACATTTTTGCATCTATATAAGTAAAACTATATGTATCAATATCAAACAGGATCCTTGAGTATCTAACAAAAAATTCTCAGTATATTCTGCAAAGTTGATGTGTTGTTTGTAACTTAATTATATAATTTCTTTATGAATATTTGTGTTCTTTTTATTCTATTCACGTGCAAGCGTAGGATTTAACTAGTGTTTGACTATAATTTATATAAAAAAAAATATCATTAATTAACAATTGACAGTAAAATTTTGACCAGATTTTGCCATAAAATTATTATCAATTAACTATTTTGACTATAAAATTTGACCAGATTTTCCAAATTTCATCTTCCATTATTTTCAAATTCTAGCCATTTCTTAGAATTTCTTTTTTTGCTTATAAAGAATTTCTCTACTAAGCTTGAATTTTTATTGAAGAAAAGTACATGTAATCTATTCCATCTCTAAAGCCTCGATGAAAATTCCCTTTTAACACCATATAAATGTTTCTGAATCCTAGAAGTAATACTCTATGATAATCCCAGCAAAAGAGATGTTATAATCAACCAACACCTGCAAAAGTTGAAAAAAGAGTGGTTTCTTTACAAAATCTAGGAGGATGAACCTGTTGTTTGTGAAGAATCAACACTCAATGATGACAATCCAACTGTATCAGGGCTTTTGAGTTGATCAAGTTGTGTGTTACCACGACCAAGTAAGTACTCGATCGATATAAATAAAATTCTTACCATCAACTTGCTTAGAATTTTTGCAGAATTCACTGGATACAACTGACTCGATTTGCCCCTATATAGAGCAATGACATGTTAAACTTATATACAAAAAACGGAGGCTTCGGAGAGATGCAGATCAGTTGAAAAAATAAACCAGAGGTCCTGCCAATCTATTTTTAAGTCTATGAAAGAGCACCTTAAAGCATCAGATAGATTGTTCATGTTTGCCACAAGAATAAACTGCTTACGTTGCGCCACATGGAGGATACCAACGCGAGATAATTCGTGTATCTAACTGCCTGCAAATTGAGTTCAAAAGACTAGGATTC
Source organism: Solanum lycopersicum (assembly GCF_036512215.1). Taxonomy (NCBI): domain Eukaryota; kingdom Viridiplantae; phylum Streptophyta; class Magnoliopsida; order Solanales; family Solanaceae; genus Solanum; species Solanum lycopersicum. The sequence continues at coordinate 63,892,593 of NC_090803.1, read as the reverse complement.
AGTACTGTTACAAAATTTCATTCGAAAATTATTTATACTCACATTAGACTGTATTTATCTTTGCAGGCATCGGACTCATAAGATCATATCTTCCTTGTTTATCTACAACAATATTACACTTCTTGTAGCAGAAAAATGAAACCGACCCAATGTTTAGTATGTCATGTTTATGTTCATTCCGTTGCCGGGAATTGAACCCGGGTCTCTCGGGTGAGAACCGAGTATCCTAACGACTAGACTACAACGGATTATTGATGAATCTTGCATGTCTTAACATGACATAGTAAACCTCGACCCTCAAAGAATACATCTGCAATCTCAGACCAGTAGCAGTATAAACATAGCTTAATGGATGACAGTAAAAGGTGAAAATATCCTGTTCTCTTTTGCAATGGTAAACTTTGGTTGTCAAACAATATATTTTTATGAAGATAGTTGAAAGAATGTTAACACACCATACATACCCGCCAAAACTGCTCTCCAGATCAACATCAACATGAAATATCTGATTTACGTACCAACATGTAGCAGATCTGAGATGGTCCAAACCATAGAATTAATCAAATACCTGCGCCGAACTCCTAGAGAGACTTGAGTGTAGGTTCAAAATCAACTACTGGTTTTAAAAAGGACTTAGTCCCTACCAATTCTTCTTCTATATAGGTTGTAAGGTTTTAAATTCTATTTTTAAAGATGAGTTAGTCCTACCAATTCTTTTTCAAAATAGATTGTAAGGTTTTAATTTCTACATCTCCGCCGTGTGACAGAAAATCGCAAAACTTCTTTCGCTAACAGAATGAATACTCAAGGACTAACATGCTATCGTGAAATATGAAATGATTATTTTCAGATTAATTTCTCTATTGCAATTTGTGGACTATATTATGATGTTTATTGATTAACACAGATAGGCCTTCCTTTTTATCTCCCCCATCTCAATTTTGACATATCCTCTATCTATCTCAATTAGTTTAGACAGGACTACCAGCTAAAAATTGTGGTTCTGATCCTTCAGAGGCCACTAGTGTAGTAAGGAGCAACAAAAGCACCACCACATGGGGATTACGTAATGACAATCCATTAACTATTATTCTGCAGTCCTCCCCCACAACCAATACACCTTCTAGCCAAGCAATCAGAACAAAGTCAAAAGGAAAGGCAGCTAGAAAAAGGGGGGGGGGGGTTGTGTCAGAACCTGATGAAAAGAATGCACTCAAGACAAACACCTGTGACACTGTGAAATGAACTTGAAGAATGAAGCAACAGCTGGTGACAGCCAACTACCTTGCATGTTGGGACAAAACCTGTCGGTGAGAACATACTTGGACCAATTACTTCAGTGGCATGGATGAATAGCCGGAGAAGAAAATAACAGATAAACCTTGAAGAATAAAGCAACAGCTGGTGACAAATATAAGATGAACCTGAATAATGAAGCAACAGCAAGTGACAACCAACTATCTTGCATGCTAGGACAAGATAATCTGTTGGAAAGAATATACTTGGACCAATCACTTCAATTGTGTAGATGATAGCTGGTCAAGAAAATAACAGATAAACCTTCAAGAATAAAGCAAAAGGGGAAGCTTGGAGCCCACTATTTTGCTCATGAAAGATGACCACATTTTTTTTCATGTAGCAACCAGCCATAAGAAAGCTTCACTAAAGATATGGAAATACAACTGAACTATTAGCACCTCACTTGCATCATAGTCTTTGCTTGCTCATTAAAGCAAAACGTGCTAAGTACAGTTTTTCAGGCCATCCAATCACTAAGATTTTCACACTCACCTCACCTTCACTAGATTCTGTGATATTTCGATCAGCTGATGAGACATTGAGAAAAAATGCAGTAACTTTCTTCTTCTACAAGACACTTATCCGAAGTTTATTATAAACACAGAAAATTAAGCAAAAGGAACTTGTACCGGAGTACCTTAATACGTGAAACAATTAGGTCCAAAAGGTCTTAGCCCTGCAAAGACGTTAGTTAACCAGTTAATGTGAGTGACAAGAGATCAGACAACAGTCGAAGAAGAATGTGATCTCTTTCCTTTTCCACTCCTTCATATAACAATGATATGACGAACGAATAGTGATGAAAACCTTTGAGAAGTGAAACAACTCCATCAAATTAGGAGACAAGTGCTGATATCTTGTGCGCCCTAACATAAAGCATCCAAGTCCAAGAAGGTCGTGGGCCTAATGAGTAGTCAGTAAGACCTATACCGAAGGAGAGACGACACACAGTCAAAAAGCAGTGTGCAAAATAGCTTAACATTTTCATCCTTTGAATAGATAATAAGCAAAGGTACGATTGCAAAGAGCAAAAAATTAGATTATAGCCATGTGAAATATGTGCCCAAAGAGTAATTAATCAGGTGTAAAATTCACTAAATCAGATACTGTTCCATTATTGTGCATAATCAGATTTATAATGTACTGTAAACTATTAAAAGCTAAAAAAAAATTTCAAAGTTGTCATGTGTATTTATTCTTTACAAACAACCAACGTGAGTATTGAAGTTATTACTACCGGATAAATCTGGACAAAACTAATGAGTCTTCGCTATGTCACTCATGAGTTAATGGAGACCGCTAAGGAAGAACTTCTCAAATATAACCAAGAAAGAATTTATTATGATTCTCAGCATGTTTACAAGTCACAAGTAATTAATACACGGTAAATTTAGCAAGCTACTTTATAAAATATTTGTATTTTCATGTTGCTTAAATTGCCACATTTCTTTTGCGGTAATTATTTCATTGGCAAGGGAACTTATGTAAAAGTGCTGTTTATGATAAATAAAATGAAGAAACAAACTGATACAATGGGCACTCTTACATGAATTATCCAAGTCCAAGAAGATTACAGCCTGAAAAAAAATCCACAAGACCGTTACGAGGAGAAACAAGACAGAGAAAATGTTCTTTTAACTGAAGAGAAAAAAATGTAATAGGACAGGTCAGCTTTTTGTCCCTTTCAATAACTCTTTAGATAAGGTAACATTGAGTAGAACAGAAGATGACCTATAGTCATTAAAGATATACCTAAGGGAGTATCTAATTAGTACTCAGATTCTGGTAATCAGATTCTTGTAGTGTACTGTGATCTATTAAACAACTAAAATTTAATTGAAATTTAAGATGTACTCCCCCTTCGTTCACTTTTGTCCACCATTCCAAACATAGATATTCACTTTTACTTGTCACTTTTATAAAGACAACTAATTTTTTCCATGTTTTACCCTTAGCATTAATTACTTATTCACCAAATCATTTTCCAAGACCTAATATTAAACATCAATTAATATGAGTATTATGGTAAAACACTCATTTCAATATATTGGGAGCATGCCTAGCAAGATTCATGAGACTCTATTCAATCGGGAGATGGCTGAACTTGGGGGCTACAAACAGAAAAAGATGGAGGATGATCCCTGCTTGTATTTGGTGGACTATATGGAGGGAGAGAAACGAGATGTTTTGATAATAGGAACAACAACCTGCAGGAAGTGAAGCTTAAGTGTATTTTGTTGTTCTTGCTTTTGGTGTAAAATGTTTACTCCAATGAAACTGAGTCAATCATAGATGTTTTAGGGTCCATTTAGAATTGGTTCAGTTTTTGGATAGATTGTACTTACTTTCTGCTTATTTGTAAATATGGTTTTCCAGTACTACCTAAGAACTATATGAAATACAAACGTTATTAGTTTCAAAAAAATACATGCCATAATGAAACATTAATAACTACCTAATAAATCTAGATAAACTCATGGGTCTTCAACATACTGCATTCGTAGTCCAACAATCATCACTTATTACTCCAAATTATAAGAGGATGACAAATATGCTTAAATAAATAATCTGTTATATCAAAAAGGAATTCATATGAAACTCAGCAATTCAGATCAGTTGCAACTAGTTGATACATGGAGAATTTTAGCCTCTATGTTATATATCCACATTCATGCTATTTAACTTGTCAGAACACCTTTCTGGTAATTATTTCATTTGTAGGGAAATTCAACAGTGCGTGTTTATGAGAAATCATGACAAACATTGATGATTCCATGAACACCATCATGAAATTAAAAGCTTGATTAAGATTAGCAGTTCATAATAGTGCTTTCACTATTTGGACAATCAAGCAAGAAGGGTGCCCGCGAAGAAAACATACAAACTTGTTGAAACTCATTGAAATAAGTGATGGTGAAAAGACCAAACTCATGTTTTTCAAGGCTGTACAATAGATACTACCCAACGTGTGTATCGTGAAAAAGGAAGATGAGATATCTTTTGGAATAATGGTAGTTAAAGGTGGAAATGGAAAAAATAACAACCACTGCATCATTCAAATGACAGCAAAGTACAATATTTTCACTACTGACATTCCACCAGCGAGAGAAGTGAAAACCCACAAGATAACTTCACCAAGTCATCTAATTTAAGAGAAATAAAAAAAGGTTCCATATATGTCATATCTACTAGTTGGGAATAAGTTTTAGTCTTGTTAGTACGCTAATTTGAATCTACTGCTTTCATAGGTTTATCTTGATCTTATGATAGATTTATATATGCCAGTGAAAATATAGAGAACTTCTAATATTACTACTATTATTACTATTGGTACTACTACAATTACTTCTATTACATTTAACTTTGTTTGGTACGATAATGATATGGATTGAGCTTCAATGGAGAACATGGTCAGTGAAAGTTCATATACCTGACCCCAACTTGTTTGGGACTAAGGCCTATAGTTGTTGTAGCATCTAATTTACAAGAAAAGGCGGCTCACTCAAGATATACTAATAACATGGATCAAATACCAATTTATGATCTTTTTCCACTTTTCTCCATCTTATTCTGTCTTAAACTCTGCATGAAACAAAGATGTTTGCCATTGGATTCCGACTAAAGTGCTCAAATTACACTAATCCTCTACAATTATTTGAAAGAACAGTATGTGAGCTGGCAAAAAATACAGGTTGAGGGTCACATATGTACTAGAAGAAAAAGTGAAGAGTCAAAGTGAAGGTACACAACATCTATGATATGGATAGAAACATCTAACTGATTCTTGAACCTTGTGCCGAACGAAAGGAATATAAGGTCAACCCCCAACTTACTGTCTATTCCAGAGAAATAACAAACAGATGGAGACGCTCACAAAGTAACTGAACAAACAAAAACTGCAATACACCGAAGTGAATATAAGCACAGCAAAGAAATTATGGTTTTCTTACTGCTATGTAGCTAGATTTGGCACTAAGACTAGGAAGATCTTCCAATAGAAAACTAAGTTGAAAACCTCCTCATTTATAAAACCCAACCCAAATAGATTTTTATTCAGTTTTGAGTTCAAGAATAAAGTTGGCCCTGGTTGGCCATCAATGGAAGGTTGAAATCACATTTCATGTGTCCTATTTTGCCAACTATCTGTTATGCCCTCTACAACTTACGAGTAGAGACTTATTAACCCAGTTAAGCATCTTTGAATCATTCATCAAGCTAAATATGCAAACCAGCAAATAGAGGATATGATCCAGGGTACATGTAGTTGGTGAATAGTATAGATCAATATAAACATTCAAAAACTTTGCATTCTTGTATAAAGGAAAGTAGTGTGCTGAAAAACATGATACCCCTGTATGCTGACATAATTTACAAACGCACTACTGCCGCTAGCCATCAACTGTTATAACCTCAACTATATCTGATACAGAACTTCTTCCAGTAATTTTCCATTCTTACACTGAAAATAACTAGATATATAACCCTAATTCCATTAAAAGCAGACAGCCTTGAGAAGTTAAAGCATCCACTAGACATGCAAGTACACCTACCTCATTTAAAGGAAAATTACTCATCTTTTAATCAGCAACACAAGCATGAGGGTAAGCACCTAGTGTCCACATTTTACTCCACAGTCATATTTGCCACGTGTCATAGACAGATTGTTAACTTCTAATCCACAAGCAACAACTGATCACATAAGTTGCTTCTAGTTAATTTATTTATGAAAATTGCTAAAACATTCTCTTAAATATTTTACCTTTATCATGACTATGCAAGGACCTCCAAGTGGTAATGAGATCTTATCTCACCCTAAGAACAGGCAATATATATATCTTCCCACCCCGTGGCATAATACACACATGATTAAGCAGGAAATCAGTTAACTGAAAGAAGATTTCTACTGTTCTTCTTCCAGTGAAATCCAAAGACCTGAACATAGTTGAAGTATGTGGCTATAAAAGCTTGTCTTCAAAGTAAGAGTGGGAAGTTACACATAAATTGTTCCCAAATTTAAACAGGGAGCATTCTTTTGGAACAAACTTAAAATTAAGTCACATAAATTGAAGGGTGTGTTTGTTAACATAGTCTAGCATCCTAGTCACAACTCAAAATCAGGCACGTCCTAGAATTCATGCCTCGAGCTTCACTAACATAGAGCGTTTCAAATAAAAAACTACTCACATGCAACACTACGTATATGCATCATGCACGAGTAAAGCAAGGCCCTGATTAAATAACCATTTCAAAGCATAGGAAATATCAACGACCAACTTAAGCAGCTAATTCTGACAAGGATCGTGATCAAATGAATGTGATTTTCTTTCTGGCAAGTAGAGATATATGCAAAATATATGTAAAAGTCTCCCAAGTTCCATAGAGTGATATAGATAAAATAAAAAGGAAAAGGTTAAAATCCAAACACGAGAAGGCCCACACAATATCCAAAGAACATGAAGAACTCATATTTCTGTGAAGCCATACTCAAGCCTCCTCACTTAAATTAGGCGGGATGTGCACATTATAGCTAGACGATTTCCAACCAAAATTCCAGAGGTAGTTGTTTGAACAGGTTTTACTTCATTAAAAGGCAAAAACATCCTGAGCCTTTTAATAATATCACTAAAACAACTTCTTTTGTACAAGTTGGACTTATCAACGAGAAAACATCCCATTTCATCACTAAAACAACTTCTTCCTGAATAATTGAATGCAACAAGTCCTCACCAACAAGAGATTGTAACTGTCATGAAATTCTTTTTCCTACTTTGCCTTCCTGTGAACAATTTGTATTAGAAGTCAAGATCAAAATTATGGTCTTAAAACCAGATTCATCACATGTATATAATAATTACTTGAATAACCAGTGTTAAAAAGGGAAATCCAAACTTACCTGATTGGAGCTATACAATCTATAGAATCAATGCGCTATGAGCACTACCATTCAGTCAACCTGTATAAATACACTTAACTGTTCCGTTTCTCTTGCAACAACTAAAAGTAATTGAAAGGAATGTATAATGAAAAGGAGCAATACATACCTGACATATGACAGCCAGATTTATAACTGACTATAAATATGGGTAGAATGTGGGTGTTCATATTGCTACACCATATCACATGCAGCTTTGGATTGATTAAGTCATCAACTCCAGTATCGAACTCCGCACTTGACGGAAACAGCTGCTGAGATCCTAACTCAACCTTCTCGAGCTTTCCCACTATAACTCGACATAACATGATATGCTTTTCACCATTTTCATCTACCTCGCACATCATGTGACTGCACACACAACCAATAACAAGTACCAAAAAATAAATGAGCATAAGCAACAATTAAGAAAACACAAATAATCAACTAGTTCAAGAGCAGCGCATACCTCTTTTGAGGTGAGTATAAAGGCGACATGTATATACCAACACCGTGAGTCTGAATACCCGGTATGATTCTTGGCATTTCAAAACCGCGCCGCATGATACTATCAATTTTTGCCGAGGATGTACCATACCAGGCATACTGAACACTGGGGTCCCCTCTCCTTCTCTTCACTATCTTCGCATTATTTACGAAAACTTCTAACCGGGCCTGTTCCACTGGCCCGGTTCTAGTGCACTGATGAACAGCAGTGACTGTAACACCAACTTTCAAAATAGAAATCAGTAAACTACTTGCCTTCCGATAGCTTTCCTCCTCGTTCCCCAATGACCTTGTTCTAGGCCACTTCGGTGGAAGCAATTCAGTAGGTGTAGAGACAACACGCTGCTCTATCACATCCCTAGAGGAACTTCCTACTTCCCTCACCACTTCGTTTTCCTCACTTCCCATCTTCCTCTTTCCTAACACCTCTCCAGCTGAGTTCCTCTCAATGATTTTTATCTCAAATTCAACCTTACCATTCTCCGAGGAGAACTTTTCATCAACATTTACCTCGTTTTTATCGAGATTTTCTGAACCCTCAACGAAGACCTTAGGGTAAAAACTGTTACCACCGACATCAATCCAAGCTATGGGCAGCTCATTCCCACTGTCCAAATTGATTCCTATCATTCGATAAAAATCAAAAATGAATGTAAACCCTCCCATTACCGTCTCAACCATAGCCTCGCCACTCACAAAAGCTGAAACCAGCACATCCATGGCACTTTTCTCGAAATCCACCCACGATCCATCCTTAAACATCATAATCCTCGCCGGCATCCCACTCACCTTGAAATTCTGGTGGTTCTGAACCAACAACTGAGCATGATCCGTCGATCTAGCTGACGGAATCAACCAGTTCCTCGGAACCTCAACCCTCACTTTCTTCCCGCTTCCACCTGCTGTCCTCTCTAAAGGAACAAGTATCTCCACCTTGTTACCATTTAAAACAGCTGAAACCGAATCCATTTCACCGCTGGCGATCATGGGAGCACAGGAACCGGCCGGAGCTGTCGACATCCTTCAGATTTCGTTCACCGATACAAACTATAGAGGAGGAGACTAAGGAACTTAGAACGAAGAACAGACGCCGATAATAACAAGACAAAGAAGAAACAGAAGGAGGCGATACAAACAGCACAGAAATCGATATTGCTTTCGCCTCTGCTTTCACAAGTTTTCCGGTGAAACCGAATTAGAAGCACAAGAAAACTGATTAAAGCTATCAATTGACTGATACAAATTATAGGAGAAGGAAGGAAGCAAAGGAACTTAAAGAGGGAAGAAACAGAAGGCGATGATGAAAAGGAGATAACATGGAATTTAAATGAAGGAAGAAAAAGGCAATACAAACAAAACTGCAACAGAAGGGAAAAAAGACAAAGAAGCTTAAGTGAGTGAGCTTCTTACGTTTCAAACTTTTATACTATTTCTTTTTATGGGAAAGCGCGAATAATAAAATGACTATTTTATCCTTTGTTTTAAGTTTGCTTAAATTGTAATGCTTTATTTTTTTATTTTTTTTTTGTGCAACAAAGGTTGGATAATTTAAAAATTGTGGGGATGAGAAATGTGATTTTTTTTTTTAGTTGACAAGTAATAAGACTAGAGTTATAATTATGATTTTCTAAATTGCATTTACATTTGACATTTTTTAGCATGATAATTTTTATAATTTTTAAGACCTTAATGTCACGGCTTTTTTTATTCTGATAAGACTTCGTGCGGAACTTGACGGTTTACTCACGATTTTTGCACGATCTCGTAAACTCAAGTAAGCCTTTTACTACTTGGATCGTTAAGAGAAATAAGAAGAAAGACAAAAGGCAGAATTTTGGAAGAGAGGACTGTATCTTATTAGTCAATTGATGGATGATTTACAAATACAATGACTCTCCTATTTATACTACTCTAATGACTAAGAGTAAATAAATGTTGTTATACAAGTCCCTAAGTACATGCACTCAAGACATGTCTACATTCCTAGAATGTTTCTAACTCTTCCAAAAGGGACTCCTAGATTTCTCTAATCTGCCCCAAGGTTCTAGAGGGCCTGCACAAGCCTCTCCAAGGCTGAAGGCTGCTGCCCCTCCATCTGCTGCACACTTGGACTGCCTGCCCCTTCGTCTGCTGAATTTTTGGGCCGCCTATCCCTATTTGCATGCTGCAATCTGCCTGGATAGGTGGCGATCTGCCTGGATAGATGGCGGGACGTCACAATCTCCTCCACCTAATGATGCGACAACCGCGTCGTATTGCGACTGTATCGGCGTCGATTTTTACCGTGCGATCATCAACTCGCGTCCTCGATCAATCCCTTCGAGTAGCCTCTTCATCGATTGCCCTTGCTTTCTCGACCCGATCTTTCGAACTTCCTCCTTCATAGGAGGCAAGTGCCTGGGCAGCTTCTTTTTCATCATGGCAGTGTTCCTACTTGGAACCCTCATGCGCGGTGGCAAGGTCTTTTCAGCACCATTGTCTTCTCTCGAACTTGCGATGGTTGCTGCCAATGTTAACCTCTTCCTCTCGTCGACCCACTCAAGCTTCATGGCTGTTAGTCTAGCCTGTCCCTCCGTCTGCTGCACACTTGGACTGCCTGCCCCTTCGTCTGCTGAACTTTTGGGCCGCCTGTCCCCATTTGCATGCTGCAATCTGCGTGGATAGGTGGCGATCTGCCTGGATAGATGGCGGGACGTCACATTAAGGACGAATTCGTAAAAGAAATTTTATAAAATTAATATTTAGTATTTTCTAATGAGCCAAAAATTGTTACAAATTTGTTTTTTTTTTATAAAAAATAACTACAACAATCATCGGATTGAATCTTGAAAAAATTAATATTTATATATTATATCATTGTTGCTTCTATTTTGAGGCGGACACACATACTTATCTGAGAGAGTAGTGTATCTATTAACTATATATATATATGTTATATAGCTTGAATAAAAGATATATTTTAATAAATTTAATATAATACTAAAACTAATTGAATGCATCGATTTAAATATTGAGTATATCTTTGTTTTGAGGTGATGAAATTGAGTTTGAATCCCACTTAATATGTTTCTTTTTGTTGATTTTTCTTTAAAAAAATTGATAAAAATAAGGAGAGTTGGTAATTTTGAACTAGCGGCCTCATGTACAAACTACAAATTGAAGATAAATAATAAACAACTCACAAAAGTAAGTTGTATCTATTATAGTTACTAAATTCATTATATGTTATTACATTGATTTTGTATTTTTATTTTAATAAAAATAGCACACAAATTAATATTGAGTGACATGTTTTAACTAATGTGCATTAGTTATGATTGTGCACCATTCGTCTTCACATCTAAGATTTGTCTCTGCTTCCATAAGTTGTTTTCTCGAAGAGAGAAACAGAAAGCAGGTGATACATATAAGTCTCTAACAGTAAGAAATGAAGGAATATTGATTGTATTGAAGTGTTAACCTAATAAGGGAATACATGGGAGATATATATAGGAGATATAGGAAGGAGTACTAATCCTAATAGGACTAGGATTAAGGAGTACTAATCCTAATAGGACTAGGATTAGTACACAGTAAATACTAATATTATTTAATACTATTTATTTAATACTATCTGTTACTATCCCCCCTCAAGCTGAGCTGAGCGGAAGCGAACGGAAGCTTGGAACTGAGGTAATCGTGCTGTCGTCACGGGAGAGGCTTGGTGAGAATATCAGCCGGTTGTTTTTCAGTGGGTACATACTGCACAGTCATGGTGTCGGCCTGAACTTCATCGCGAACAAAGAGACAAACGGTATCAACATGCTTCATTCTGGTGTGTAGGACGGGATTCTTAGCCACACAGATGGTTGATTTGTTGTCACAATAGAGAGCAGGAACAGTGTGAGTGGCGCGGAGTTCGCGAAGAATATATGTGACCCACATGGTCTCAGCAGCGAGAAGAGCAAGGGCGCGGTATTCAGCTTCAGTCGAGGACCGAGAGACCTTGGGTTATTTTTTTGTACACCAGGAGATCAGGTTTGGCCCCAAAAAACGAGAAACCCCGATGTAGATTTTCTGTCATTTTTATCATTCGCCCAATCTGAATCTGAGAACCCCTGAAGCTCCAAGTCCCCGGGTCGAATGAGTAAACAACGACCAAGAGTGCCAAAAATGTACCTGAGAATGCATTTTAGACAATGGTAATCATGTTCACTTGGTTGATGCATGCGCTGAGCAACTCGGTTGACAGTAAACTGGATGTCAGGATGGGTAATGGCCAGATACTGTAGATCCCCAATGAGGCTGCGGAAGTGGTTATATCGGCAAAGGGGGTGTCGGCTCCATTCGTAGACGAAGAGACTGCCATCGGTGTTGGTTGACTGGTGCATTTTTCCAGTCCAGCTTTCTGCAACAAATCTCGAGCATATTTTGACTGATGAAGAAACAAGCCACTGCCTGTCCGAGAAACTTCCATTCCCAGAAAATAATGTAACGGGCCAAGGTCCTTCATTTTGAAGGTAGTATGCATAGCTCGAGTGACATCCTAAATGAGAGCTACAGTAGATCCTGTAAGAATGATATCATCTACATAGACAAGAAGAATGATTGCACCGTGTGCTGAATGTCGAGTAAACAGACTCGTGTCGTGTACACAACACGTGAAGCCGAGTCCCTAGAGGAACGTGTTCAGACGTGTGTACCAAGCACGGGGGGCTTGCTTGAGCCCATACATAGACTTCTGGAGTTTGCAAACATGTTGAGGGAAGCGGGGATCAACATAGCTCGGTGGTTGCATCATGTAGATAGTTTCATCAAGCATGCCACGAAGAAAAGCATTGGAAACATCCAACTGATTGATGAGCCCAATTGTTGCGCACGGCGAGTGACAGTACCAGGCGAATGGTTTCCTGCCGAATAACAGGACTGAATGTCTCGGAGTAATTAAGCCCAAACTCCTGATTGTAGCCTTTAGCAACCAAACGAGCCTTGTACCTGGAAATACTGTCATCTGCATTGTGTTTAATTTTGTACACCCATTTACAGCCCACTGGGTGCCGCCCATGGGGCTTAGGTACAAGAACCCAAGTTTTCTGATCAGTCAAAGCCTTAAACTCGTCATCCATAGCATGACGCCAATAAGCATTTTTTGAGGCAACAGAGTAGGTTGTTGGTTTACTATTGGGAAGGGGTGTATTTGGTAGTATGGTAGCCTGAAAGGTATTGGGTTTAAAGATACCGGCTTTGCCACGGGTTAACATGGGATGAGTATTGGGGGGTGGCACGGGCGGTGGTGATTCGGGGGTGGCCGGGAAGGACCCAAAATAGATCGGGCTGGAGATGTTGTGGGTATGGGGTGGTTTGGGTTGGTTGTGAGTGTGGGTGGTGGTTGCGGGTGTATTGTGGGTGACGGTCGAAGGGGTGATGAGGGGTGGTTGGATAGTGGGTGGAGGTGTGGGGGAAGGTGGTGAGGGACCCTGTGAGTATGTTGGAAAAAGGGGAAGGACGCCAATGAATGATGTATTTGTGGAGGAGGAAATAGACTCGTAGGGAAACTCATTTTCGACAAATTTGACATGATGAGATATGTAGACTTTATGAGTTTGTGGGTCAAGACAGCGATAACCCTTGGAGGTAGGATGATAGCCCAAAAAAATACAAGGACGAGATCGGGGTTGTAATTTGTGAGTAATATGAGGGCGTAGCCAAGGGTAGGTAAGACACCCAAAGACGCGGAGGTTGGTATAATTGGGAAGTTCTTGGTATAGGAGTTGATAGGGTGATTTGTTGGAGAGGGTGTGACTGGGCATTCTGTTAATGAAGTAGTTTGCGGTGGCTAGAGCTTCTACCCAAAAGGAGACAGGGAGATGAGATTGATGTAGAAGAGTAACCACCAATTCAATGAGATGGCAATGCTTACGCTCAGCCACCCCATTCTGTTCGGGAGTGTATGGACAGGAGGTTTGATGTATAATTCCCAGGGATTGCAGAAACTGGCCAAAGATGTTATTTACATATTCCTTTTCATTGTCACTTTGAAAAAGTTTAACATGAGAATTGAATTGTGTTTTGACCATTTTTTCAAAAGTGACAAAGGTGGTGTATGCCTGTGATTTGTGTTTTAGAGAGTACAACCAAGTGTATTTTGTAAAATCATTCACAAAACAAATATAATAGCGAAAACCAGCAAATGAAGGAACAACAGTAGGACCCCATAGGTCAGAATGAATAAGTTGAAAAGGTGCAGTTGTACGCTTCTCAGATAAAGTAAAAGGTAATTTATGAGATTTAGCAATTGAACAGGAGTCACAATTGTTTACATGAATGGAAGAAAAACCTAATTGAGACATTAAAGAATTTATTATTTGAGTAGACGGGTGACCCAGACGAATGTGCCACAACAGACTGTGGCCATCAACCGAAAGAGCCACCGGAGCCATAGGAACGCTTTCTGAAACTGGGTGGGCAGACGAACTTGTGCCAGGAAGAACGTACAGACTATGCTCACAGGGGCCCTGAAAAATCACCCTCTTGGTAGTATTGTCTAGGATCTGAAAATCATTAGAGGTGAACAAGAGTGAGCAATTATTGTCTTTTGTGAATTGGTGAACTGAAAGGAGATTGGTTTTAATAGAAGGGACGTGGGTAAGGTTACCTAGGTGAAAGATAGCGGTGGGGGTTTTAATGGTACCCGTGCCAGTGTGAGAAATATTAAGGGACTCACCGTTGCCAACAGTAATACCATTGGAGCCATGATATGGATTTGGAGCTTTAAGCTTGGATAGATCGTAAGTAACGTGCATGTTGGCCCCAGTATCCAACAACCATTCAGAGGAGGGGCCGGCTTGAGATGCACAATTGGCACGGTTATCACTATGTCGGCTCTCCTCATACCGAAACCAGCAACGAACAGCGGAAGATCCCGCTCGTAAGTGCCCTGCCCGCCGCTGGAAGATGACAGCCCGCCGCTGCCGAAGGAGTGCAGGCTGTTGTTGCTGCCGTGCTGCTGACCGTCGTACGGTGGACGACTGCCCTGCCGACCGCCGCGCCCGCGGCCTCCGTTGTTTCTGCCGTAGCCGCCGCGACTCCCCTGTCGGCCGCCACCACGCCCCCCGCAATAGTTCTGGCTTGCGCGAGGGCGGTGGCCGGCTCCATAACAGCGGCTTCTCGGAGAAGAAGTTTGCTCTCCAGATCCACATTGATTTCTTCACTTTTTAGCCACGAGGAGAGAGTAGCTAGGTCAACGGGCGTTGGACTGATGCGAACCGCCTGTTTAATGGAGGAGTAAGCTGATGGGAGCCCCCGAACGACGCACATGACGAGATATTTTTCAGAAATGATTTCGTTCACGGTGTCAAGGGTTGTGATGATGGTGGAGACCTCGTCTAAATACTCCGCCATAGTTTTCGTGCCTTTGGTAATTGTGTGGAGACGATCACGCAATTGAAAAATATGAGAGTGTGGGAAATTGATGCATAGCGTGTTGCGAGGGCCGTCCACAGGGCTGAAGCAGTTGTGTAGGATCGGACATGTTTCTGAACCGTGGGAGAGATGACCGCAATCAAACATGATCGGATCTGGCCATCCACGGCTTTCCAGGCGGCATGGGCCGGATTGGTTTTTTCTGATTTGTCCGTGGCGGTGATGACTGCCGGCGGCGGTTCTGTGCTTCCATCGACGTATTTGAGAAGGTAATTGGCCTCAAGGGCTGTAAGAACGGTGATTTTCCATGTAGGGTAATTTATGTCTAATAATTTTTCGGGAATCAGGGCATGAAGATGCCTGAGAAGGAGTTTAACGCCAGAAGGAAGTGAATCGAGAGGATCCACCTCGGTTGTCATGGTTGCCGGCGCTCAAGAGAAGAGAGGGAACGGTCGGTGCCTAAAGAGAGAGAAAAAAAACCTAGAGAAAAGAAGATCTAGGTTTTCTGGCTCTTGATACCATGAAGGAATATTGATTGTAATGAAGTGTTAACCTAATAAGGGAATACATGGGAGATATATATAGGAGATATAGGAAGGAGTACTAATCCTAATAGGACTAGGATTAAGGAGTACTACTCCTAATAGGACTAGGATTAGTACACAGTAAATACTAATATTATTTAATACTATTTATTTAATACTATCTGTTATTAAGAAAAAACAAATGTTTAAATCAGTTATTGAACTCTTAAATTTGATTTTGGAGAAGACGGATAAAAGCAAATGACCATTTTATCCTTGGATTAGCTTCACTTAAATAGTAACGAGTTGTTTTTATGTGAGAGAATATTTGGACGATTTAAAATTTATGGAGTTGAGAAATGTGATTGTTGACTAGATAAGTTTAATTAATAATTACGATTTTTCTCATAATAAGGCAAATCACCATCTTAACCTTAGTTTAACTTCACTTCAATTGTAAAGGTTTATTTTAATGTAGAGAACATGTAAATAATTGAAAAATTAATGACATGATAAATGTATTGGTTGATCAAACTAGATTATTAATTATGATTTTATGATAAAAATTCTAATTGTATTTATATTTGGAAATTCTTCACGTTATATATTTTTTTATAACTATTAAGTATTTAAGGACAAATTTATTAAAGAAATTTTAAAAAATAATATTTCAATTTCTGTTACTGTGCCAAGAGTTGTTACAAATTTTTATATTTTTTTTTAAATAAAAAGGAATAACAACAAGAGTCATCGAGAGGCGAACTGTAACACCTCGCATTTTGAAATAGTTAGGAAGAAGCTAAGAACTGGAAATAGTCAAAAAAAAATTGAAATAATGAAAAATTGAAAATTCGCTTAACTTAGAAAAGTTAAGTTTTTGGGTCAACTTCAAGCGCTCATAACTCCTAATTCATGATAAGTTAGATGTACTTCGAGATATGGTTTAAAAGCTCTTGGAATAATCTTTCCAACATTATCAAGTTTGTGCAACTCCGAATTTGTATAAGTGAGTTATGCTTTGAAAGTTAGGTTGTTCGAATATGACTTTCGATTTTAGAGAACTTGGGCTATCCTAAACATAAATTTGATTAATTTAGGAAAAATGCATAAGTATCCCCTCAACCTATGCCCAAAATTATAGAGACACACTTATACTATACTAAGGTCTTATTATCCCCCTGAACTTATTTATAATAAATTTCTATTTCTTTTCAGCCTACGTGGCACTAGCTTAAAAAAATGTCAACACACGTTGGACTCAGAATATAGTGTCACATAGGATGAAAAGGGTAGAAAATTACTCATAAAATAAGTTCAGGGGGTTAATAAGACTTTAGTATAGTATAAGTGTATCTCTGAGATAACATGCATAGGTTGAGGAAGTACTCGTACATCTTACCATTAATTTATAATCAATTTATATAAGAACATAAATAAAAAAATAATTCATTTAGATTTTTCAAGTGTTTTTCTTTTTTATTTACATAATTTAAATTAAATATTTATATTTAAATAGAGTTGAGTTGACAATTAAGTAACTTTTTGTATATAGAGAGATGGTTTTAAATTTTTCCAAGTCTTTGGAGACAAGTTTCACTAAAGGAACTAACAAAAAAATTGGTCCTTTTATTCCAAATTAATAGAATTTATGAATTTTTAAATATAAAAAATAACAAAAATGATAATTGACTTTATATTTTTTAAGGCGTAAGAAATGTGAAATTATCATATATTTTGTTGTGGCTTTCGACACTCGTAAAATCCAAAAATAAAGGTCACAGGTAATAAATTTTAATAAATTGAGTCAAAGTTCACATTTTTTACTAGACCAATTTTTATCCTCTTTATTTTTTGTCAACACTTTTTTATTTATTTATTTATTTTTCTTTATTAAAAATGTAAAAGAGAATAAGAAGAAAAGAAGTTTGAAAAATAATTATTTTTTGACAAAAAAAAGGTAAGGACTTAATAAAAATAAATGCACATGAATAAAATTTGTAGATTCCAAAATAGAGGTCACAAAATAATAAAATTTAATAAATCAAAATAAAGTTCACATCTTTTGGTAAACCAATTTTTATTATCTTTATTTTCTTGTTAACACCTTTTTATTTTTATTTTTTTCTTTGTTAAAAATGTAAAAAGAGAAGAAGAAAAGAAATTTGAAATAAATATTTTTGATCAAGAAAAAGTAAGGACTTAATGTAAATAAATGCACATGAATAAATTCCTAAAATTCAAAATAGAGGTCACAAATTAGATAAAATTTAATGAATCTAAATAAAGTTCACATCTTAAACTAATTTAGAGATGGTTTTAAATTTTTCCAAGTCTCTGGAGACAAGTTTCACTAAAGGAACTAAAAAAAATTGGTCCTTTTATTCCAAGTTAATAGAATTTATGATTTTTTAAATATAAAAAATAACAAAAATGATAATTAACTTTATATTTTTTAAGGCGTAAGAAATGTGAACTTATCACATATTTTGTTATGGCTTTCGACATTCGTAAAATCCAAAATAGAGGTCACAGGTAATAAATTTTAATAAATTGAGTCAAAATTCACATCTTTTACTAGATTAATTTTTATCCTCTTTATTTTTTGTCAACACTTTTTTATTTATTTATTTTTCTTTATTAAAAATGTAAAAGAGAATAAGAAGAAAAGAAATTTGAAAAATAATTATTTTTTGAAGAAAAAAAGGTAAGGACTTAATAAAAATAAATGCACGTGAATAAAATTTGTACCAAAATAGAGGTCACAAAATAATAAATTTAATAAATCAAAATAAAGTTCACATCTTTTAGTAAATCAATTTTTATTATCTTTATTTTCTTGTTAACACCTTTTTATTTTTATTTTTTTCTTTGTTAAAATGTTAAAAGAGAAGAAGAAAAGAAATTTGAAATAAATATTTTTGATCAAGAAAAAGTAAGGACTTAATGGAAATAAATGTACGTAAATAAATTCCTAAAATTCAAAATAGAGGTCACAAATTAAATAAAATTTAATAAATCTAAATAAAGTTCATATCTTAAACTAATTTAGAGATGGTTTTAAATTTTTCGTAAGTCTTTGGGGACAAGTTTCACTAAAGGAACTAAAAAAAAATTGGTCCTTGTATTCCAAGTTAATAGAATTTATGATTTTTTAAATATAAAAAATAACAAAAATGATATTTAACTTTATATCTTTTAAGGCGTAAGAAATGTGAACCTATCACATATTTTGTTGTGACTTTCGACATTCGTAAAATCCAAAATAGAGGTCACAACTAATAAATTTTAATAAATTGAGTCAAAATTCACATCTTTTACTAGACCAATTTTTATCCTCTTTATTTTTTGTCAACACTTTTTTATTTATTTATTTTTCTTTATTAAAAATGTAAAAGAGAATAAGAAGAAAAGAAATTTGAAAAATAATTATTTTTTGACAAAAAAAAGGTAGGGACTTAATAAAAATATATGCATTGAATAAAATTTGTAGATTCCAAAATAGAGGTCACAAAATAATAAAATTCAATGAATCAAAATAAAGTTCACATCTTTTAGTAAATCAATTTTTATTATCTTTATTTTCTTGTTAACACCTTTTTATTTTTATTTTTTTCTTTGTTAAAAATGTAAAAGAGAAGAAGAAAAGAAATTTGAAATAAATATTTTTGATCAAGAAAAAGTAAGGACTTAATGGAAATAAATGCACGTGAATAAATTTCTAAAATTCAAAATAGAGGTTACAAATTAAATAAAATTTAATAAATCTAAATAAAGTTCACATCTTAAACTAATTTAGAGATGGTTTTAAATTTTTCCAAGTTTTCGGAGACGACAAGTTTCACTAAAGGAACTAAAAAAAATTGGTCCATTTATTCCAAGTTTCACTAATTTATGATTTTTTAAATATAAAAAATAACAAAAATGATAATTAACTTTATATTTGTTAAGGTGTAAGAAATGTGAACTTATCACATATTTTGTTGTGGCTTTCGATATTCATAAAATCCAAAATAGAGGTCACATGTAATAAATTTTAATAAATTGAGTCAAAGTTCACATCTTTTACTAGACCAATTTTTATCCTCTTCATTTTTTGTCAACACTTTTTTTTTCTTTATTAAAAATATAAAAGAGAATAAGAAGAAAAGAAATTTGAAAAATAATTATTTTTTTATCAAAAAAATGTAAGGACTTAATAAAAATAAATGCACATGAATAAAATTTGTAGATTCCAAAATAGAGGTCACAAAATAATAAAATTTAATAAATCAAAATAAAGTTCACATCTTTTAGTAAATCAATTTTTATACATCTTGAAACTCAACGGTTTACCACTCTCTTTGAAGTTGTGGCGATTATCATACAGTAACTGAACATGATCAGGCCACCTACCCAACGGAAGCATCTCATTTCTCAATTTTAACTTCCCATCCTTGATGTTTCCGCTAACAATCGATGTTTTCCTCATCATCTCTTCTCGTACGTGATATAAAAGCTTAATTTAGCAGAAGAAATAGCAATAGCGTAAATGTTTTATGGAAAGGATATTTCAGCTAGTAGAAAAATGTGACTTGTGAGAAGTGTGACTGCTTATTATATATTCACATAACTCTAATTAGTCAAAAAAAGAGTTAATTACTTAGATACATATTAATTTGTAATAGTACTATTCTAATCATATTTTTATACGTCTAGATACAATCAGATATGTCCAAATACATAGCGACATATATATGGGATCCTAATGGATTCACATGTATATGAAGTCTCAGCTGGCCTCTTTTACAGCTCACATGTATCTTAAAAATGACGGTCGTACCCTTGATTTTAGGGTATAAGGTTTGTTTATAAAAGGATATTTCAGGTTGTATAGAAATATATGAATACATAACGAGTCTCAACTCGCCTCTTTTACAACTCACATGTATCTCAAAAATGATGATCGTACCCTTGAATATAGGATGTAAGGTTCGTTTACAAAAGGATATTTCAGGTAGTATAGAAATATGTGTATGTGTGTGCGTGCGTGTGTGTGCGCGTGTGTGTGTGCGTGCGTGTGCGTGTGTGTGTTTGTGTGTGTGGGGTTTGAATTCGGTTTAACTTATTTTCTTCTAATACCAAAGCAAATCAAGAGTGATCGAGTTTTTTTTCAACCACCATGCCAAACCACATGTAGATTTTTTTCTATTTGATTTGATTCAACGGTTTGATTTGACTTGTACATCCTTATTTGTGAGTTGATACATAGAGCCTATTTGAATTGACTTAAAAGTAGTTTGTATATTAAAAAATAATCAAACTGAAACTTTCAAGTCACAAAATAATAGTAAGGGACACCTACTTTTTGTGTTTGAGTTATTCTAACTCATTTTGATTTATTTTAAATTATATTTTATAATTGTCAAATAGTTTTAGAAGTTAAAAACTCAATTAATAATAGATTTGACCGAAAATTGAATTAAAAATAAATTTGACCGAAAAATGAATTAAAAATAAATTTAACCAATTTTTAAGTCAATTCGAACCCTTATAAAAAAAATTATGACATATATTCAATAGAATTCTCCATTTTTATCTTTTTGGTGATTGTAAGACTTTTAAAAAGGGAAATAATTTAAAGAAAAAATCATAAATATGAAGCATTAACTCATTTTAATTTTTCATCTAAAAAATGCATATGAAGGGCAAAATAGAAAAAAAAATCAAATATTTATATTAAACTTTAAAAATTCACTGATTTTGAATTATGAAAAAAAAAAACTCCAAACAATCATTTTAACATTAATGGAGAGGGAGTAATTCTTTTGGAGTATAAATTTTTATTTTTATATATTAAATTTCACAAAATTATATTCAAATATGATTTTCGATTTTAAAAAAAATTGAGCTTTCCAAAATATAAATTTAATTAATTTATAATCAATTTATATAAGAACATAAAATAAAAACTAATTCATTTAGATTTTTCAAGTGTTTTTCTTTTTTATTTACTTGATTTAAATTAAATATTTATATTTAAATAGAGCTGAGTTGACAATTAAGTAACTGTATTTTATATTCTAATTCTAGTCTTTTTTTTTAATTATAAATAGATGGTTTTAAATTTTTCAAAGTCTTTGAGGACAAGTTTCACTAAAGGAACAAAAAAAATTGGTTCTTTTATTCCAAGTTAATAAAATTTATGTTTTTTTTAAATATAAAAAAATAACAAAAATGATAATTAAGTTAATATTTTTTAAGGCGTAAGAAATGTGAACTTATCACATATTTGTTGGAGCTCTCAACATTCGTAAAATCGAAAATAGAGATCACATGTAATAAATTTTAATAAATTGAAACAAAGTTCACATTTTTTACTAGACCAATTTTTATCCTCTTTGTTTTTTGTCTAACACCTTTTTATTTATTTATTTTTATTTATTAAAAATGTAAAAGAGAAGAAGAAGAAAAGAAATTTGAAAAATAATTATTTTTTAATAAAAAAAAGTAGGACTTAATCAAAATAAATGCACACGAATAAATTCATAGATTCCAAAATAGAGGTCACAAATAATAAAATTTAATAAACGAAAACAAAGTTCACATCTTTTAGTAGACCAATTTTTATTATCTTTATTTTTTTGTTAATACCTTTTAATTTTTATATTTTTCTTTATTAAAAATGTAAAAGAGAAGAAGAAGAAGAAGAAAAGAAATTTGAAATAAATATTTTTGATCAAGAAAAAGTAAGGACTTAATGAAAATAAATGCACATAAATAAATTCGTAAAATTTAAAATAGAGGTCACAAAGTAATAAAATTTAAATAAATTGAAATAAAATTCACATCTTTTACTAGACCAATTTTTATTCTCTTTATTTTTTTGTCAAACATCTTTTTGTTTTTATATTTTTCTTTATTAAAAATGTAAAAGAGAGAACAAGAAAAGAAATTCGAAAATAACTATTTTTTGACCCAAAAAAGAAGAAGATAGGACTTAATGAAAATAAATGCACATGAATAAAATCCTAAAATCCAAAATAGAGGTCACAAAGTAATAAAATTTAATAAATCGAAATAAAGTTCACATCTTATACTAATTTCCCTGTATGTGTATTTTATATTTTGTATTTTTATAGTTTATTTGTACGTATATTTCATATTTTATTTTATGAGATAATATATTCAAAAATAAGTATAAACTTTTGTATTTACTTACATAGTTGAAAATGATTTGATTGAGTTATAAATCCTAAAACACGTTTGATCAAGGTGTTAATCTAAGAATCCATGTTTATAAACCCTAAGCCAAAATAGATTTTTGTTCATTCTCTTCTTTTTGTTTTTGAACAAATTAAACTAGTTGACTCCTTTCTATATTAGAGATTTGTTGAATCAACATGGTAAAAATATTCAAACCTAATTCCCCACATAAGGGTTCACAATCTTAATCATTCATCACGCTAACTATGGTATCAACTAAATAATTGAAATTCCAAACAACATGATTTGCTATCAATTTTTATAACCGTAATGGTACATATGTGCGATCACAACCCTAATCATACGATAAAAGGTCTCTCTCTCTCTCTCTCTCACTCACTATATATATATATATATATATATATATATATATATATATATATATATTTCAGCAAGTAATTAATTTAAGTTCTTAGCTGAAAATAGCTATATATGAAATCTAATTCTACTAAAAGCAGCCAACAAGTGAGCATCATAAAGAGAAAATTATGAAATTCGAAAATCTGAGTCTGTAAAAGGTAAAATTACACATAGTTTTTTCAAAATGAAATTTATCAATGAGAAACTATAATTCCCTTTTTATCCCAACAAGTTTGACAGAACCTCATCTCAGGAAGGAATTCCGTGATAATCGAACGCATCAATTGATCATCTTGAACAATAGCTTCTATATCGCTTATGAAATGTCTGTGCGCTACTTCTTTGCCCACCTGTGAATATATAATTTGTATGACAAGTCTAAGATTTAAAAATCGAAATTTTCACCATATATATATTTATATATAGTAAATTACCTCATAGGAGTTATGCAAACTTTTCAACTCCAACTTTTTGGTTAGTGGAAGCAAATTAGGTAGCTTGAACAGTAATCTACACCATCGGTCCTCAGTATGAGCACCACAATTCTGCTGACCTGTATTTATACTTGAGTATTACCGAAAGTAATTGAAACTAACGAATAACGAAAATGAGCGATGCTTACCTGGCATATGACGATCAAGTTTATAACTCACTATACATTCGGGTAGAATGTGAGTTTTCATATTGTGATACCACACCACATACAACTTTGGATTGTTCAAATCATCAACCCCGGTATCAAAATTATCCAAATTCGATGAAAACAACTGCTGAGATCCGAGCTCAACCTTTTCAGGATTTCCCAATATGACTCGACATAGAATCATATGTTTTTCACCATTTTCATCTACATCGGACATCATTTCACTATAGGAGTAACAAAAATAATTAATGTTCCAACATTTTCAAATAATAAAGAAAACACACAAAAAAAAAGAACCAACTCACCTTATTTGAGGCGACTCTAAAGGCGACAAGTATATGCCAATACCACGATGACCTTGTTCAAGTCTAGTTAATTCAAATCCATGATGCATTATGGTGTCCACATTCTTGGACGATGTACCATACCAAGCAAGTACAACTTTAGGGTTCCCTCTGGTCCTCGTTAACATCTCCACATTGTCTTTAAAAACTTGTTCCCTAACACCGCTTATCATACACTGATGAATGCCGGTTATTGTAACCCCTGAACGAGAAGACAATAGGTAACCCTTTACCGTCTGATAGGCGTACTCCTCTTCCCTCATTGACCTTGTCCTAGCCCATTTAGGTGGAGCCGATTCAGTAGGGTTAGCAATAACAAGCTGTGATGAACTGCCAACTTCGGTTCCCCTCTTTTCAATCATAGGATTCTCATTTTCTGAATCGTCAATGAAGATTTTAGGGATAAAATTGTTTCCATTGACATCAATCCAAGAGATTGGCAGTTCGTTCCCAGTGTCCAAATCTATCCCAAACATGCGATAAAAATCAATCAATAATTTAAATCCAGCTTCCGTTTCCACCTCAATTATAGCCTTACCACTCACGAAAGCTGAAATGAGCACATCCATCGCATGTTTTTCGAAATCCATCCACGATCCGTCCTTATACATCTTGAAACTCAACGGTTTACCACTCTCTTTGAAGTTGTGGCGATTCTGATACAGTAACTGAGCATGATCAGGCCACCTACCCAACGGAAGTACCTCATTTCTCAATTTTAACTTCCCATCCTTGATGTTTCCGCTAACAATCGCTGTTTTACTCATCATCTCTTCTAGTGATATAATAGCTTAATTTAGCAGAAGAAAAATCAATAGCCTAAATGTTTTATGGAAAGGATATTTCAGCTAGTAGAAAAATGTGACTTGTGAGAAGTGTGACTGCTCATTATATATTCACATAAATCTAATTAGTCAAAAAAAGGAGTTAATTACTTAGATACATATTAATTTGTAATATTACTGTTCTAATCATGTTATTATACGTCTAGATACAATCAAATATGTCCAAATACATAGAGTCAAATATATGGGATCATAATGGATTCACATGTATATGAAGTCTCAGCTAGCCTCTTATACAACTCACATGTATCTCAAAAATGACGATCGTACCCTTGATTTTAGGGTGTAAGGTTTGTTTATAAAAGGATATTTCAGGTAGTATAGAAATATAAGAATACATAACGAATCTCAGCTCGCCTCTTTTACAGCTCATATGTATCTCAAAATTGACGATCGTACCCTTGATTTTAGGGTGTAAGGTTTGTTTATAAAAGGATATTTCAGGTAGTATAGAAATGTAAGTGTGAAAAGTGTGACTTACTAATTATATTTACATTATGACGATCATATCCTTGATTTTAGAGGGCATAAATGTTTTATGGAAAGGATGTTTCGGGTAGTATAAAAATGTTACTATTGACTATATTCACATAAATCTAAATAGTCAAAGGAGTTAATTATTTAGATACACATTAATTTGCAATATTACAATTTTTTTATGCGTCTAGATACATTCAGAATGTCCAAATATATGTATATGAATGCATTACAAATTTCACTAGCCTCTTTTCCATATCACATGTATCTCAAAAATGACGATCATGCCCTTGATTTTAGGGGATAAGGTTTGTTTATAGAAGGATAATTTCAGGTATATAAAGATATAACTGTGACTTACTAATTATACTTAGATTACCATAATTCATATTATTAATAAAATTATATCTATATGAGGATTTGAATTTCTTACAATTTTCTCTATTTTCTTATTAAATTTTGACAATATGGTCAAATTTGATATTTTATTGTTAGAAAAATATTTAATATTGTCCTAAATTAAATCCTATGTTATACTGTCGCTTCATATATGATATATTATTTTTTTTGTTTAATTGGTCATCAGTTTACACTTTTGCTCCCATATTATATTTTTCTTTAATATATGTCCCTCGCAATAATTATTTCTTTATGATTTATATTTTAGTATCATAATATTTTATCAATTATTTGTTGTGAATTGTTTTTCAACTTACATTAATTCATTATCAAATCTGTCAAGTAAATAGGAATATCCAAATTAGTTTCACCTTTATCAAAGGTTTACTATTCATTTTTCTTTTCTTGCAAACAACCCTAATTTATCGGTGGGTGCTTACTGTTGTGAACCAAAATGACTCCGTAAAGGCCTACGAGCTATTAGCGAGTTTTATTTGAAATTTAGACCCATTTACACTTTGTAAACAAGGACTCAAAGTTAGTATATATCATAATGTTTCATCAATTATTTGTTGTTAATTGTTTTCCAACTTAGTTAATTCATTATCGAATTTGCCAACTTAGTTTCACTTTTATCAATAGTTTACTGTTTATTTCTTTTTTAAGCCTAATTTATCAGCGAGTGCCTTCACTTTACGCTACATTTCAAATATATCTTTCATAATTATATTGTAGCATGAATAGAAAAATTATCTATTAGAAAAAATAAACCCTAACCTAAATTCTTAATGAACAATCTTGAATGTTACTCATATAAGAAATCGTCAATATTGTCTCTCATTTATGAGAATAACTGTAACTTTATGAACCAATTTCCAAGCAGAAGTGCTTGATGCTTCACCAAGTCTGTTCTAAAAGGAATAGTTAAGTAAATAAATTATATTCAATAAATTCATAAAGTATTATTTCATGCCCTTCACCAGTTCTTAATGAAAAAAAAAAGTCCATACATCCCATTTTATCCATAATAAAAGTACTTTAGGATGAAATTTCCAGCATGATCGAACTTGGTTGGCTAAGGAAATGAAAGTCTCCTTTTTCTATATTAATAATAATAAATTAAAAGTCAATTTTTCTATTAGTTTATTGATGTTAATATGCAATTACACTTTTACCTATTTTGTCTTCTTTTAACTCTTTTATATAATAAGAAAAATACTCTTTCTATCCATATTAATTGAGTTTATACGTAGAGTATATTTGAATTGACTTAAAAAGCTAGTTTTTAAATTAACAAAAAAAAATTAAATTAAAACTTTCAAGTCAAAAAATAAAAGTAGTAAGGGACACCTACTTTTGGTGTTTGAGTTATTTTAAGTTTATTTTTTATATTTGTTAAATATTTATAGAAGTCAAAAATTAAATTAAAAGTAGATCTGATCAAAAACTGAATTAAAAATAGATTTGACCAAAAATTAAATTAAAAGTAGATTTGACAAAAAAATTGAATTAAAAATAGATTTGACCTAAATAATTATTTTTTGACCAAACACTTTTTTATTTATTTATTTTTCTTTATTAAAAATGTAAAAGAGAATAAGAAAAAAAAATTGAAAAATAATTATTTTTTGACCAAAAAAAGGTAAGGACTTAATAATATAAATGCACATGAAGAAAATTTGTAAATTCCAAAATAGAGGTCACAAAATAATAAAATTTAATAAATCAAAATAAAGTTCACTTCTTTTAGTATACCAATTTTTATTATCTTTATTCTTTTGTTAAACATCTTTCTATTTTTATTTTTTTTCTTTATTAAAAATGTAAAAGAGAAGAAGAAGAAAAGAAATTTGAAATAAATATTTTTGATAAAAAAAAAAGTAAGGACTTAATGTAAATTAATGCACATGAATAAATTCCTAAAATTTAAAATAGAGGTCACAAATTAAATAAAATATAATAAATCTAAATAAAGTTCATATCTTATACTAATTTCTCTGCATGTGTATTTCATATTTTATATTTTTACAATTTATTTGTACGTATATTTCATATTATTATTTATGAGATGTATATCCAAAAATAAGTATAAACTTTTGTATTTACTTAAATAGTTGAAAATGATTTGATTGAGTTATAAAGTATACATTTAAAAATTTTGTATTTACTTACATTGTTGAAAATGATTTGATTGAGTTATAAAGTATACATTTAAAATTTGTATTTACTTACATAGTTGAAAATGATTTGATTGAGTTATAAAGTATACATTTAAAATTAACATGGTTGCATTGTCTTATGACCTTTTATGGAAGTGGCAGGTTTAAAATAAGAAGGTAGAAGTGCAATTTATAAATCCTAAAGCACGTTTGATTAAGGTGTTAATATAAGTAACTCCTGGTATATAAACCCTAAGCCAAAATAAATTTTTGTTCATTCTCTTCTTTGTTTTTGAACATGCCCCCTTCTAAATTAATACTTTCTCGAGAGTCAAACAATTTAACTTTGATTGAATATTTGCGTACAAAATTTTCACCTTTTTTTTTTACATGAAATATATATATTTTTAAATTCCGTAAAAAATACTATAAATCACAATAATTAATAATTCAAAATGTTAAAAATATTTATAAAAAACTTACAATTAAAGATAAATTTGTTTAAATCTCAAAATACGAAAAGTGTCACAATAAAATGAGATGAGATAGAGGGAGTAACTTTTTGTACAGATGAATAAGCATGGTAAGAATATTCAAACCTAATTCCCCATATAAGGTCTCACAATCTTAATCATTCATCAAGCTAAGTATTGGTATCCACTAAATAACTGGAAATCCAAACAACATGATTTGCTACTATTATATTGCCAATATATATATATATATATATATATATATATATATATATATATATATACCCATTGAAAATTATAAACTAACTAAAAATATATCAACAAAGTAGATTATATTTTTATTTTTTAGTTAGTTTATATTTTTTAGTTAGTTTATATGTAAACTATACATATATATATATATATATATCAACGGTTTACCACTCTCTTTATAGTTGTGGTGATTCTGATACAGTAACTGAGCATGATCAGGCCACCTACCCAACGGAAGTACCTCATTTCTCAGTTTTTAACTTCCCATCCTTGATGTTTCCGCTAACAATCGATGTTTTCCTCATCATCTCTTCTCATACGTGATATAAAAGCTTAATTTAGCAGAAGAAATATCAATAGCGTAAATGTTTTATGGAAAGGATATTTCAGCTAGTAGAAAAATGTGACTTGAGAGAAGTGTGACTGCTTATTATATATTCACATAACTCTAATTAGTCAAAAAAAGAGTTAATTACTTAGATACATATTAATTTGTAATAGTACTATTCTAATCATGTTTTTATACGTCTAGATACAATCAGATATGTCCAAATACATAAAGACAAATATATGGGATCCTAATGGATTCACATGTATATGAAGTCTCAGCTACCCTCTTTTACAGCTCACATGTATCTTAAAAATGACGATCGTACCCTTGATTTTAGGGTGTAAGGTTTGTTTATAAAAGGATATTTCAGGTTGTATAGAAATATATGAACACATAACGAGTCTCAGCTCGCCTCTTTTACAACTCACATGTATCTCAAAAATGACGATCGTACCCTTGAATTTAGGATGTAAGGTTTGTTTACAAAAGGATATTTCAGGTAGTATAGAAATATGTGTGTGTGTGTGTGTGCGCGTGTGCGTGTGTGCGTGCGCGCGCGTGCGTGCGTGCGTGTGCGTGTGTGTTTGTGTTTGTGTGTGTGTGTGGTTTAAATTCGATTTGACTTATTTTCTTCTAATACCAAAGCAAATCAAGAGTGATCGAGTTTTTTTTCAACCACCAAACCAAACCACAGGTGGATTTTTTTCTATTTGATTTGATTCATCGATTCGGTTTGATTTGTACATCCTTATTTGTGAGTTAATACATAGAGCCTATTTGAATTGACTTATAAGTAGTTTGTATATCGAAAAATAATCAAACTGAAACTTTCAAGTCACAAAATAATAGTAAGGGACACCTACTTTTTGTGTTTTGAGTTATTTTAACTCATTTTGATTTATTTTAAATTATTTTTTATAATTGTCAAATAGTTTTAGAAGTTAAAAACTCAATTAAAAATAGATTTGACCAAAACTTGAATTAAAAATAGATTTAACCAACTTTTAAGTCAATTCGAACACCCTTATAAAAAAAATTATGACATATATTAAGTAGAATTTTCCATTTTTATACTTTTGGTGATTGTAAAACTATTTTAAAAAGGGAAATAATTTAAAGAAAAATCATAAATATGAAGAATTAACTCATTTGAATTTATCATCTAAAAAATGGATATGAAGGGCAAAATAGAAAAAAAAATCAAATATTTATATTAAACTTTAAAAATTATGAAAAAAAAAAACTCCAGACAATCATTTTAACATTAATGGAGAGGGAGTAATTCTTTTGGAGTATAAATTTTTATTTTTATATATTAAATTTCACAAAATTATATTCAAATATGATTTTCGATTTAAAAAAATTGGGCTTTCCTAAATATAAATTTAATTAATTTATAATCAATTTATATAAGAACATAAAATAAAAACTAATTCATTTAGATTTTTCAAGTGTTTTTCTTTTTTATTTACTTGATTTAAATTAAATATTTATATTTAAATAGAGCTGAGTTGACAATTAAGTAACTGTATTTTATATTCTAATTCTAGTGGTTTTTTTTTTTATATATAAATAGATGGTTTTAAATTTTTCAAAGTCTTTGAGGACAAGTTTCACTAAAGGAACTAAAAAAAATTGGTTCTTTTATTCCAAGTTAATAAAATTTATGATTTTTTTAAGGCTTAAGAAATGTGAACTTATCACATATTTGTTGGAGCTTTCAACATTCGTAAAATTCAAAATAAAGATCACATGTAATAAATTTTAATAAATTGAAACAAAGTTCACATTTTTTACTAGACCAATTTTTATCCTCTTTATTTTTTGTCAAACACTTTTTTTTTTATTTATTTTTATTTATTAAAAATGTAAAAGAGAAGAAGAAGAAAAGAAATTTGAAAAATAATTATTTTTTGATAAAAAAAAGTAGGACTTAATCAAAATAAATGTACACGAATAAATTCATAGATTCCAAAATAGAGGTCACAAATAATAAAATTTAATAAATGAAAACAAAGTTCACATCTTTTAGTAGACCAATTTTTATTATCTTTATTTTTTTGTTAATACCTTTTAATTTTTATATTTTTCTTTATTAAAAATGTAAAAGAAAAGAAGAAGAAGAAGAAGAAGAAGAAAAGAAATTTGAAATAAATATTTTTGATCAAGAAAATGTAAGGACTTAAATGAAAATAAATGCACATAAATAAATTCGTAAAATTTAAAATAGAGGTCACAAAGTAATAAAATTTAAATAAATTGAAATAAAATTCACATCTTTTACTAGACCAATTTTTATACTCTTTATTTTTTTGTCAAACATCTTTTTGTTTTTATATTTTTCTTTATTAAAAATGTAAAAGAGAGTACAAGAAAAGAAATTCGAAAATAACTATTTTTTGACCCAAAAAAAAAAAGAAGATAGGACTTAATGAAAATAAATTCACATGAATAAAATCCTAAAATCCAAAATAGAGGTCACAGAGTAATAAAATTTAATAAAGCAAAACAAAGTTCACATCTTATACTAATTTCTCTGCATGTGTATTTCATATTTTGTACTTTTACAGTTTATTTAATTTCTCTGCATGTGTATTTCATATTTTGTACTTTTACAGTTTATTTGTACGTATATTTCATATTTTATTTTATGAGACGATATATCAAAAATAAGTATAAACTTTTGTATTTACTTACATAGTTGAAAATGATTTGATTGATTATAAATCCTAAAGCACATTTGATCAAGGTGTTAAATAAGCATCCATGTTTATAAACCCTAAGCCAACATAGATTTTTGTTCATTCTCTTCTTTTTGAATTTGAACAAATTAAACTAGTTGACTCCTTTCTATATTAGAGATTTGTTCCATGCCCCCCCCCCCCCCCCCCTCTCTTTAAATTTATAACTTTTTGTGTGGATGAATCAACATGGTAAAAATATTCAAACCTAATTCCCCACATTAGGGTTCACAATCTTAATCATTCATCACGCTAAATATGGTATCAAATAAATAATTGGAATTCCAAACAACATGATTTGCTATCAATTTTTATAACCGTAATGGTACATATGTGCGATCGCAATCCTAATCATACAATAAAAGGTCTATATATATATATATATATATATATATATATATATATATATATATATTTCAGCAAGTAATTAATTTAAGTTCTTAGCTGAAAATAGCTATATATGAAATCTAATTCTACTAAAAGCAGCCAACAAGTGAGCATCATAAAGAGAAAATTATGAAATTCAAAAATCTGAGTCTATAAAAGGTAAAATTACACTTAGTTTTTTCAAAATGAAATTTATCAATGAGAAACCATAATTCCCTTTTTATCCCAACAAGTTTGACAGAACCTCATCTCAGGAAGGAATTCCGTGATAATAGAACGCATAAATTGATCATCTTGAACAATAGCTTCTATATCGCTTATGAAATGTCTGTGCGCTACTACTTTGCCCACCTGTGAATATATAATTTGTATGACAAGTCTAAGATTTAAAAATCGAAATTTTCACCATATATATATATATATATATATATATATATATATATATATATATATATATAGTAAATTACCTCATAGGAGTTATGCAAACTTTTCAACTCCAACTTTTTTGTTAGTGGAAGCAAATTAGGTAGCATGAATAGTAATCTACAAAATCGGTCCTCATTATGAGCACCATAATTCTGCTGACCTGTATTTATACTTGAGTATTACCAAAAGTAATTGAAACTGATAAATAACGAAAATGAGCGATGCTTACCTGGCATATGACGATCAAGTTTATAACTCACAATACATTCGGGTAGAATGTGAGTTTTCATATTGTGATACCACACCACATACAACTTTGGATGGATCAAATCATCAATTCCGGTATCAAAATTATCCAAATTCGATGAAAACATCTGCTGAGATCCAAGCTCAACCTTTTCAGGATTTCCCAATATGACTCGACATAGAATCATATGTTTTTCACCATTTTCATCTACATCGGACATCATTTCACTACAGCAGTAACAAAAAATAATTAATGTTCCAACATTTTTAAATAATAAAGAAAACACAAAAAAAACGAACCAACTCACCTTATTTGAGGCGACTCTAAAGGCGACAAGTATATGCCAATACCACGATGACCTTGTTCAAGTCTAGTTAATTCAAATCCACGATACATTATGGCGTCCACATTCTTGGACGATGTACCATACCAAGCAAGTACAACTTTAGGATTCCTTCTGGCCTTCGTTACTATCTCCATGTTGTCTTTAAAAACTTGTTCCCTAACACCGCTTATCATACACTGATGAATCCCAGTTATTGTAACCCCTGAACGAGAAGACAACAGGTAACCCTTTACCGTCTGATAGGCGTACTCCTCTTCCCTCATTGACCTTGTCCTAGCCCATTTAGGTGGAGTCAATTCAGTAGGGTTAGCAATAACAAGTTGCGATGAACTGCCTACTTCGGTTCCCCTCTTTTCAATCATAGGATTCTCATTTTCTAAATCGTCAATGAAGATTTTAGGGATAAAATTGTTTTCATTGACATCAATCCAAGAGATTGGCAGTTCGTTCCCAGTGTCCAAATCTATCCCAAACATGCGATAAAAATCAATCAATAATTTAAATCCAGCTTCCGTTTCCACCTCAATTATAGCCTTACCACTCACGAAAGCTGAAATGAGCACATCCATCGCATGTTTTTCGAAATCCATCCACGATCCATCCTTATACATCTTGAAACTCAACGGTTTACCACTCTCTTTGAAGTTGTGGCGATTCTGATACAGTAACTGAGCATGATCAGGCCACCTACCCAACGGAAGTACCTCATTTCTCAATTTTAACTTCCCATCCTTGATGTATTCGCTAACAATCGCTGTTTTACTCATCATCTCTTCTAGTGATAAAATAATAACTTAATTTAGCAGAAGAAAAATTAATAGCCTAAATGTTTTATGGAAAGGATATTTCAGCTAGTAGAAAAATGTGACTTGTGAGAAGTGTGTCTACTCATTATATATTCACATAAATCTAATTAGTCAAAAAAGGAGTTAATTACTTAGATACATATTAATTTATAATATTATTGTTCTAATCATGTTATTATATGTCTAGATACAATCAGATATGTCCAAATACATAGAGTCAAATATATGGGATCCTAATGGATTCACATGTATATAAAGTCTCAGCTAACCTCATTTATAACTCACATGTATCTCAAAAATGACGATCGTACCCTTGATTTTAAGGTGTAAGGCTTGTTTATAAAAGGATATTTCAGGTAGTATAGAAATATATGAATACATAACGAGTCTCAACTCGCCTCTTTTACAACTCACATGTATCTCAAAAATGACGATCGTACCCATGAATTTAGGGTGTAAGGTTTGTTTACAAACGGATATTTCAGGTAGTATAAAATTTAAGTGTGAAAAGTGTGACTTAGTAATTATATTTACATTATGACGATCATATCCTTGATTTTAGAGGGCATAAATGTTTTATGGAAAGGATATTTCGGGTAGTATAAAAATGTTACTATTGACTATATTCACATAAATCTAAATAGTCAAAGGAGTTAATTATTTAGATATACATTAATTTGCAATATTACAGTTTTTTTATGCGTCTAGATACATTCAGAATGTCCAAATATATGTATATGAATGCATAACAAATTTCGCTCACCTCTTTTCCATATCACATGTATCTTAAAAATGACGATCATGCCCTTGATTTTAGGGGGTAAGGTTTGTTTATAGAAGGATAATTTACGGTATATAAAAATGTAACTGTGACTTACTAATTATACTTAGATTACCATAATTCATATTATTAATAAAATTATTTCTATATGAGGATTTGAATTTCTTACAATTTTCTCTATTTTTTATTAAATTTTGACAATATGGTCAAATTTAATATTTTATTGTTAGAACAATAATTAATATTGTCCTAAATCCTATGTTATACTGTCGCTTCGTATATGAAATATTATTTTTTTTGTTAATTGGTCATCAGTTTACACTTTTGCTCCCATATTATATTTTTCTTTAATATATGTTCCTCGCAATATTTATTTCTTTATGATTTTCAAGTTTATATTTTAGTATCATTTATCAATTATTTGTTGTAAATTGTTTTTCAACTTACATTAATTCATTATCAAATCTGTCAAGTAAATAGGAATACCCAAATTAGTTTTACCTTTATCAAAGGTTTACTATTCATTTTTCTTTTCTTGCAACAACCCTAATTTATCGGCGGATGCTTACTGTTGTGAACCAAAATGACTCCGTAAGGGCCTACGAGCTATTAGGGAGTTTTATTTGAAATTTAGACTCATTTACACTTTGTAAAAAAGAACTCAAACTTAGAGTTGTGCACCATATTGGTTACACATTCTATGGTGTCATTGAGGTGGTAGAGTTGATTGCACGCCATAGATAACGTCTAGGCTTAGTTGAAGCGTTTTAATAAATATCGATCATGTACATCATGTATCACTATTTTACACTTTTGTCCCTATCTTATCTCTCATAATAATTATTTCTTCATGGTGTGTAAATTTATAATTTAGTAAATATCATAATGTTTCATCAATTATTTGTTGTTAATTGCTTTCCAACTTAGTTAATTCATTGTCGAATCTGTCAACTTAGTTTCACATTTATCAACAATTTACTGTTTATTTCTTTTTTAAGCCTAATTTATCAGCGAGTGCCTTCACTTTACGCTACATTTCAAATATATCTTTCATAATTATATTGTAGCATGAATAGAAAAAATATCTATTAGAAAAAATAAACCCTAACCTAAATTCTTAATGAACAATCTTGAATGATACTCATATAAGAAATCGTCAATATTGTCTCTCATTTGTGAGAATAACTGTAAGCAGAAGTGCTTGATGCTTCACCAAGTCTTTTCTAAAAGGAATAGTTAAGTAAATATATTATATTCAATAAATTCATAAAGTATTATTTCATGCCCTTCACCAGTTCTTAATGAAAAAAAAAGTCCATACATCCCATTTTATCCATAATAAAAATTGACACTACTAAAAGTACTTTAGGATGAAATTTCCAGCATGATCGAACCTATTAATTGATCATCACGAACAACAGATCTTAAATCTCTCATGAATGTTTCTTCCTCTACTGGTGTGCCATCCTGTGAATCATTTTTATAAAAACTCAAGATTAGAATAATATAATGGTCTTGAAATTAACTAGAATATTCACAACATGTATATATAATAAATTCTTAAATTAATAAATACCTAGTGTTAAAAAAGGGAAATCCTAACTTACCCCATAGGACATACACAATTTTCTCAACTCCAGCCTTTGTGATATTGTAAGAAAATTATGTAGCTTGAATAATAATCTAGTCCATGTGTTATCAGCATGACCACCACAAGTTAGTCGACCTGTATATTGGCACTTGAGTCTCGATATTCAAAAGTAATTGTAACTAATTATGAATAAAAATAAAAAGGAGCAATATTTACCTAAGTACATATGATGATGAATAGGTTTATAACTAATTATATATCGAGGTAGAATGTGGGTGTTCATATTGCCACACCACACCACACCACATACACCTTTGGATTTGTTAACTCATCAACTCCGGTATCGAAATTCGCACTCGATGGAAACAATTGCTTAGATCCTAACTCAACCTTTTCCGAATTTCCTAATATAAATTGACATAAAACGATATGTTTTTCACCGTTTTCATCTATATCAGACATCATATCCACAGAGTTAAATAGAAAAAAAACAATTAATGAAAAGGAATAATTAAGAAAAACACCAAAAAAATGAAGAACGTGTAGGTACCTTATTTGAGGTGATAAGAAATGAGACAAGTATATACCAACACCATGAGGATAAGAAGCAGGCATAATACTATTCATTTCAAACCCACGACGCATAAGACTATCGACATTTTTTGCTGATGTCCCGTACCAACCAGAGCTATCAACTCTACGACCTCTTGCTCTCGTTACCTTCTTCACATTCTCTAGATAAACTTCAAATCGCGACTCTTCCACTGGAACTCTTCTCATGCATAGATGAATTGCTGTGATTGTAACGCGATTTTTCATAATAGGAGGTAGTCCATCCTTTATCTTCTGATAGATGCGACCCTCTTCACTCAGCAACTTTGTCCCAGCCCACTTTGGTGGAACCAATTCATTAGGGGTAGCCATAACGATCCGCGATGAACTGCCCGATTCATTAGAACTATCCAATGAGAGATTTTGTGATTCATCAACATTGTTGCTGCTTCCGATCATTGATGAGATTTTTTCTTTTCAAATTTGTATAAAAAAATATACTTTTGACAAGATAAAAAAAAGTTGTCTGTGACTCTATTTATACTAGTCTTGGTTGGCTAAGGAAATGAAAGTCTCCTTTTTCTATATTAATAATTAATAATAAATTAAAAGTCAATTTTTCTATTAGTTTATTAATGTTAATATGCTATTACACTTTTACCTATTTTGTCTTCGTTTAACTCTTTTATATAATAAGAAAAATACTCTTTCTACCCATATTAGGTGAGTTTGTGAGTTTATACGTGGAGTAAGTTTGAATTGACTTAAAAAGCTAGCTTTTAAATTGACAATAAAAAATCAAATTAAAACTTTGAAGTCAAAAAATAAAAGTAGTAAGGGACACCTACTTTTGGTGTTTGAGTTATTTTAAGTAGATCTAATCAAAAACTAAATTAAAAATAGATTTGATCAAAAGTTAAATTAAAAGTAGATTTGACAAAAAAAAAAAAGAATTAAAAATAGATTATATTTAAATCTGTATTAAAAATAGATTTGACCAAAAATAAAACTAAAAATAAATTTGACCAAATAAATTTGACCAAAAACTGAATTAAAA
The DNA here is from genome assembly GCF_036512215.1 of Solanum lycopersicum. NCBI lineage: Eukaryota > Viridiplantae > Streptophyta > Magnoliopsida > Solanales > Solanaceae > Solanum > Solanum lycopersicum. Next base: position 63,854,492 of record NC_090803.1, on the reverse strand, counting down.
ATAAATTTGACCAATTTTTAAATCAATTTAAACATACTTATAAAGGAAAAAAATTATGACATAAATTAAATAGCATTTTCCATTTCTATACTTTTGGTGATTGACAAACTATTTTAAAAGAGAAATAATTTAAAGAAAAATCATGAATATGAGGAATTAACTCCCTTGAATTTATTATCTAAAAAATGTATATGAAGGGCAAAAACAGAAAAAAGGAATCAATCAGTTATATTAAACTTTAAAAAAATTACTTATTTAGAATTATGAAAAAATAAACTCCAAACAATCCTTTTAACATTATATGGAGAGGGAGTAGTTTTTTTGGAGTGTAAATTTTAATTTTTATATATTAAATTTCACAAATTATATTCAAACATGACTTTCCTAAATATAAGTTTGATTAATTTATAATCAATTTATATAAGAACATAAATTTAAAACTAATTCATTTAGATTTTTAATTTATAATCAATTTATAAAAGAACATAAATTAAAAACTAATTCATTTAGATTTTCAAGTTTTTTTTAAAAAAACTTAATTTGAATTAAATATTATTTAATAGAGCTGAGTTGACAATTAAGTAATTGTATTTTATATTCTAATTACACTACGACAAAAATAATCATTAGCGGCAATTAATTCTCAATTACTGCTAAATATGTATTTTTAGCGGCAATTGACAATCTTTATATATGTCCGTAAAGCCTTTAGCGACATTGATTCTAATGACACTTAACTAATATCGGCAGAGACTTTAACGCTCTTTATAAATGTCAATATTTAATGTAGCTAAAAGTTATTTTTGTTATAGTGTTATAGTTGTATCATTTATGGAGATGGTTTTAAAAATTTTCGGAGTCTTTGAGGACAAGTTTCACTAAAGAAACTCAAAAAAATTGGCTCTTTTATTTCAAAGTTAATAAAATTTATGATTTTTTAAATATAAAAAATAACAAAAAATGATAATTTATTTAATATTCAAAGGCTAAGAAATGTGAGCTTATCACATATTTGTTGTAGCTTTCGACATTAGTAAAATGTAAAATAAAGGTCAAAAGTAATAAACATAGTTCACATTTTTTACTAGACCAATTTTTACCCTCTTTATTTTTTATTTTTTGTTAACACCTTTTTATTTATTTATTTTCTTTTATTAAAAATGTTAAATGAGAAGAAGAAGAAAAGAAATTCGAAAAATAATTTATTTTTTTTTAAAAAGTAAGGACTTAATGAAAATAAATATGTATGAATAAATTCGTAAAATTCAAAATAGAGGTCACAAAATAATAAAATTTAATAAACCGAAGCAAAATCCATATCTTTTACAAGACCAATTTTTATCCTCTTTATATTTTGTTAATACCTTTGTATTTATTTATTTTTCTTTATTAAAAATGTAAAGAGAGGAAGAACAAAAGAAATTTGATTATAAATATTTTTTAACCAAAAAAATAAGAACTTAATGAAATAAATATACATGAATAAACTCGTAAAATCCAAAATAGAGGTCACGAAGTAATACTAAAGTCTAATAACAAGTTCACATGTTTTACTAGATTGGTTTTTATTCTCTTTTGTTTTTGTTAAGACCTTTTTATTTAGTTTTTTTTCTTTATTAGAAATGCAATAGAGAAGAAAAAGAAAAGAAATAGTTTGAAAATAAATATTATTTTGCAAAAAAAAAAAAAAAAAAAAAAGAGTAAGTACTTAATGGAATTTATTTTTTTGACAATCTTAATGGAAATAAATTGGTAAAATCCCTAAAAATTACTACTTAGAACAAAAGTGAAACCTTCTGATATAACACCACTCTCCCTGAGCTCCGCCGGATACTTAGGTTTATCTTCACCGTTACGGCGTTGCTAGCAGAACCCTACTCCACCGTTGAAGCGGTCCGATCATATTTCCGACGAAGCTGGTAAAAATGCTGAATCTCTTAATTCTCCTTTACTCTTTCGGTTTCCTCTTGAAGTTTTTCTCGATTTCATACTTTTAGTTTCACTGAGTGGTCAAGCTAAATGTAGCTGAATTGGTACTGCTAAAATTGAAGTTATAAATCAAAAACTTGTATTGAAGCTTCTAATTTGTGCAGATTGTAACTAGCAAATGTGTAGGTATAGAATTGGTACTGCTAAAATTAAAGTTATAAAACAAACACTTTTCTATTAAAACTTCAAACTTGTGCAGATTCTAACTAGCAAATGTATAGGTATGGAATTCCATGGAACTGAATAGGATAGATGTTTATATCATAGACAGTTGATTAATTTTTTGCTAGTTCGTCTTTTAAAGCTTCAGCTGAAATCTGATTTCTCGGGTTTGGGCTTTTGCAAGCCTAGTGCATAGATTTATATTACATAAAGTGTACATATGAAGTGCACTCAAAGGGTTTAGGTGAGAAGGTATTAAAAAAATACCACAAAATAGTGGTGGAGCGTAGTTCGAATACCAAATGCTTAGACTGAACTATGCGTTGTTGGTCATCTCTAGGGTTCGTACTCGGCACATTCATTTTCCCTGATTCAGATGTCACTCTCTGATAAACGTGTCTTACTGATCATATATAAAAGAATAGCGCGTACAATTTTCAGAAGTCACTAACAATGTGGCGCTAAGGAGTTTGATTGATAATATTTTCATTCATGTGTTCAGGCCTTACTAAATTGATTCTTCTGGTTGATCATGTACCCAATTATCTTACCTTTTCCCCAAAAAAATAAAAAAATCCATACTTTTCTCACACATCCTCTATAGTCTATCATTCCATTCCTTTCTGTTACATCCTCCATAGTCTTATTTCCTGAAATGAGCGTCTGTTACAAAAACAATTGCAGATATGTCAATGAAGTTGACTCCTTCCAAGAGATCACATGATCAGGGCCCTGTAGAAACAAATGGCCGAGGGAAGTGGCAGAAATCATCATCTTTTAGTTCCCAGAGATCACCTGCGAAAGTTCGTATATTATGCCCTGCTTCAAAAATAATTTTCCTTATCGGAGAGGATAGTAGCATTATTTCTCGGATACAAGAGGAAACAGGTGCAGAGGTTCGAGTTGAGGATAGTATTGTTGGTTGTGATGAGAGGGTGATAGTTATTGTAGGTTCAGGAAAAGAAGATGAAGTGGTAACCAAACAGTTCCAGGCTGATATTGAGGGGAGTGAAACCAAGGAAAAAGACAATTGCAATGATGAAAATAGTGAGAATAAGGCGTCTCTTCCAGCAGAAAATTCCAAAACTGAAAAGGAAACTGAATCTATTCAGAAAGCTCTATTCTTGTTGTTTGAAAGGATGGTTGGAAGAGCAGAAATGGATGGAGGAGATGAAGAGGGTAATGATTCTTCCTCATTAATTATAAGATTGCTTGTTCTCTCCAGCCAAGTGGGCTGTTTGCTAGGAAAAAGTGGTAGTGTGATAAAAAAGATGTCTTCTGAAAGTGGTTCACAGATACGAATTCTTCCCAGGGACAAACTACCTTCATGTGCGTCTTCATCAGATGAATTGGTTCAGGTATATTTGTTGATATTTATTCATTAATTCCTTGCAAGTATTAGTCAACTTGATTCACTCAGCTTAGCCATTAACTGTCATCAATGTGACCATTTTTCTGTCGGAGTTGTATTTGAATCCTGCCTGTTTTCTTGTCTGTGCTTGTCATGATGTTTTGAGAGGTCTTATTGATATAACAGTATTCTATGTTAGGAAGTTCTCTGATTAACTTTAGTGACAGAAAATGGCCTTTGTATCTATACAATTCAATTTGAGAATGTTGCATACTCTTCTTACTTGTTGATCCACAGGGAATACTGCTTCATCGACGTCTCATTTCCTGTCTCACGTTTCACAGTGTTGATCATTCTGTATTGTCTGCTGCTTTTATGCAGTACTCTCTTAGTCAAATCTTTTCATATTGACCAGAATTCTGGAGACATTCCTAATTGTTATGTTGCAGATATCTGGGGAGCATGATGCAGTTAAAAAAGCTCTTGAAATGGTTGCTCGACAATTACTTGAGAGTTCCTCTGGGGATCAAGATTTTCTCTCTGCTGATGCTGGTGGCCCATCTTCACAGTCTCCTAGACGTCCTCTATCTAACCGGGAATTACGTCCAACGTCAGCACGTCCTTACCATGGGCAGGGGCCTGCTTCCTCTGGTGGATTTCGTGTTGGGGAAGCTGGTATACCTGGTCGAATGAATCATATTCCGGATGCCTTGACTTTCAGATTACTTTGTCCAGACGAAAAGGTTGGAGGTATAATTGGAAAGGGAGGAAGTATAATTAAAGCACTTCAGCATGAGACTGGGTGTCAAATCAAAGTTCTGGAAAGCACAGGGGATTCTGAAGATCGAATTATTGTCATCTCTGGTCCAGCGGTATGATTTGTTACTTCTCTCTGTTTGCTTTCTTTTTCCAGGATTTCCTTTAATTGGCATTGGGGAGGGGGGGGTCATTCCTTTTGCTAAAGTTGTTACTCTTTCTTCTTTCCTCTTCTTTATCATGCTTCTTTGATTTTCTGTAACCTAACAATAAGAGGCTATGGCCATCCTATCTATGCAGTTCCCAGATGATAGAATATCTTTGCCGCAAGATGCTGTCCTTCGCATCCAATCCCGAATTTTTAGGGCTGCACCTGAGAATCAGGACAATGTTATGGTTGCAAAACTCTTGGTGTTCTCCAATCAAATTGGGTGTCTCTTGGGTAAAGGTGGTGGTATAATAGCTGAAATGAGGAAATCAACTGGAGCGTATATTCGTATTGTAGGCAAGGATCAAATCCCAAAGTTTGCTGCGGAAAATGAAGAAGTAATTCAGGTACTTTTTGCTTTTTATGATTTGAGTGATGTTAATAAGCAAAAAAATTGGCAGTTTTTTTTTTTTTTTTGCATATTTAGAGGATTTGTTGCTAGCCTTTTTATGATTTGAGTGATGGCAACATTTGTTTGGTTTAAGGACAGGCCTAATTCCTACTTCTCAACTTGCTTTTAACTTTTCTCTTTGGTTGCTCAGATAAATGGAGATGTTGAAAAAGTTCATGAAGCCCTTCTGCAGATAACTGCCAGATTACAGAATCATTACTTTCGTGATGCATTTCCTTCAAACCCTGGGTTTCTGGACCAAGTACCTCCATTCCCTTCACATGTGGGAAGGAGAGAATTTTCACCACCTCCAGGCATGTTCCCCAACATTCGCCCACCATTTCACAAGTTCGATGCTCTACCTCCTCATGGTGGTTTCCATCCACATGATGATCGTCCTCCCTTCATGCAAAATTTCCATAGGCCAGGCGTTCCACCTCATATTTCTGATAGAATGCCATCTTCAGCTCCATGGGGTTCTCAGGTAGCATTTGATTGCAGTTAGTTCTACCATTCTAGTTTCTTGTGACTTTTATAGTAGGAGTTGGTTGATTTTTATATATAGGCTGCTCCACCTTATGTACTTGTAACCATATGCTTGTTGCTTTCATAATGTAATTTAAAGTGAGTGTCACAATTGTCTTAGAGCACTTCTTCTTTCTGCTCGAATAAAAAATAAAGATCCAAAAAAGTGACAAACATCAGAAATATTAATTATCTGAACTGAATTGCAGGGACGGGGTGAAGGTGGGGGACATCTAGGCTTCCCAGACTATGCAGGAGGTCCTCGAAATATTGGCGGCTTTGGAGGGTCTGTACTTTCTAAATCACGACCAGACTCTTTCATTTTGCTTTCTTTTTCTTCTTGATGTTTTAAGAGTTCATTTATGAACTGCCTTTTCTATTATACATCAATGACATATGTATGTCTCTGTTACACGTGAATTTCATTAATATAGAGCAAGTAATCCCGCTGTGATCACAAGCACTACCGTGGAAGTTGTTGTACCTCGATCTGTCATTCCTGCAATCTATGGAGAAGGTGGGGGATGTCTTCGACAAATATGTGAGGTATGATGTTATGTCCCTTATTCACATTATACCTTATTTCCTGCGTTCTGCCTTTTATTTCTGATTGACAAAATATTATGGTCGTCGTTTTGTACATATTTATACCCTATTTGGTCTGGGTATTCATTTTCTCTCTTCTTAACTTTTACTTTCAAGATGCCCTCGTGTCTTTCTCTACATGTTCTGCTCCTTGTTTTTCAATATCAGAAAAGATGGGAGGCTTACTGAAAAGAAGTTTTTTACCATTTTCTTTTAAAAAATAGTATATCCATAGCTTCATTTGTTCAAAACATTGTTTGGTTATACATTAGACTGATCTTTTGCTAAGCTTAATAACTGAAAAATCTTTTTCCGCTCACACAACTTCAACTTTCTAATTAACATTTTTCAAGGGCAATATAACTAATGTTTCCATATTTCAGTCAAATCCATGATCGAACGCCTACAAAGTGTCATTCATGGCAAGTACAAATTTGTTGCGTTGTATGAAAGTATACTATTATTTGACTCTAAGTTTGACTAATTATTTTATAGATTTCTGATGCGAAAGTCACCATAAATGATCCCAAGCCTGGAGCAACAGAGAGTGTGATCATTATATCTGGGACGCCTGAGCAGACGAATGCTGCTCAGAGTCTCATTCAAGCATTTGTCATGGTCGAGACTGAAGGTGCTTAATTGGTGGCAGTGAAGGTAATTTCTCAATCTTGTGGACTTCAAATTGAATGACATTTGTTTTCACGAGCTGTTTGAATGGAGAGCAGTTATGTACTCCCTTTTCCATTCTTTTGTCATTGTGAATTCATTTAACTTATATCAGAAAACTTATTGTTATGGTGTTCTATACAGTGTGCCGAAGCTGGAATTTGGTGTTGACGGCAACTGGAAGATATGGTTTAGCAGTTCGCAGGGCAGCAAACTCTTGACAAGGAAAAATAGAAAAAAATGCATGTTAGGGAATTAGAAGTATTACTAGTTGGCTAAAACAGAACATCATATCATTCTAGGAAGAGGAAGGGATGGGTTTTTCAAAACATATTTGTTTGCAGATATTTACAGATTTCCCTGTCTTTTTGTCCATCAAATATGATGGAGCCATTCCTGTTCTAAATTTTATAAAGTGTAGCTTGAAGACCATCTTTTTCTTTTTCTTTTTTAATCTCTCTTCTTCGTCATACTTGCCCCTTGTGATTTACAACATTGTGAATTTTGATGAAGTCTGCTCTTTTAAGTAGCGGGATGGGTAACTTAGATGATTTTCTTTATGATGGATAAATGAAGCAGATTGAGTCCATGTAAAAGAAGCATACTGTATAAAAATAATAACATAGAGCCCCATTTCAGCTTGCATTACCCTTGTTATTGATAAGATTACATATTCAATAATTTGAACAGTTTTTAAAACTTATTGATGAGTTGAGAAAGGCTTGTAACCCTTAACATCAGTTGCAAGTCCCTGGATCGATCCAGCAGCTGCCACAAGTGATACGATCAAACAAGTCCAGCTCAATATTTTCAGCCATACCCATGTGAAAGAATACTTTGGTATCTTTCTCTGAGCAATGTGCATCTCTATTGGGAAATAAACGGTTAATGGATAGAACGATGCTGCTCCGATCAGCCCCAAGAAGTAGTTGAAGAAGGGGAATATCATCGCAATCACCGCTGTCACTATAACATAGGTTGTTCTCCAAACCAACCTGAACAAGTTGAGGTTGTAAGTTCCACAGCATGGAACTTGCATCGCGTATTCTGAGGTGATGAATTTGCTGTCTGGCCAGCGTTCGCTGCAACGAGCCTCCACAAATCCATATAATGGTTGGCAGAAAACCTAAGCAAGGATGATACATTCGTTAGATTCTACTTTCCTTTTTAGTCCTTTTCATAAAAAATAAAAAAAAAGTAACTTTTCTTCACGTGATATGTTTAAGATTATAAGTCGTAAGGTTACCTGATAAGCTCCGATAAGGTGGACAGCGATGCAGACGTTGGCAAAGTCAATTAGCCAAAAAGGTTCATAGAAACCAAATCCAGTAAGAAAATTTCCTGGAGCATCGTTTCCAAAGGCTGCATAGCCAATGGTACCACAAAGTACATAGAATAAGGTTGTGGTGGAAACTCCAGCTAGTGAGGCTCTTTTCATTACCTTGCTTTCTGGTGGTGATGATTTCAGTGTGTCCTGTAATTAAAGAGCCGATTAATCAATACGTTTGCTTCTGATACTTCAAAAATAGTAGTAGTATACTTATCTAGATTTAACATGGATGTGACAATATTTTTGAAAAGTTCAAGTAATATAACTTATATGAATCATTTTATCATAATAGAACGACGTCCACAGTATAATTAGGTTTGTGTTCCATTCTCACGGTTATTTTGCTTTTTACCCAATCAGAAATTATCTCATAGATTTTAGTTGTTTTTTCAAATCTAAACAGATTATTTTATTTATCAAAAGTTACCAAACAAGATTACTCTATTATTATTACAATGAACATGAAGTGAGAGTGGGGTCCATTAAACTCAATTCTTGCTTTAAATTTACATCATATAACAAAAAACAACAAAAGATGTCACAAAAATAAAAATTTGAGGTCATCGTAAATCGGATAATAGTACAAAAAGAAAAAAAGGATGGTTGTTATGAAATGATAAGAGGCGTAAGAGAGGTTTTTCACTTTTATTTTTTTGTGAAAAAGCATACAGAATCAATAACCCAAACTCGTGGTCCATCTTTTTTCTGGTCCAAGAGGAATAACATACATTATATTATATATTTTTTTCAATTCAATTTGTTTTTTTTTAAAAAAAAAAAGTGTTTTTCCGTTTATTGATAATTTTTAAATATTAAAACTATCGCTTTTAAAATTATAAGATTAAAAGATATTTTAACACATATTACATACCTTTCGTTTAAAATTATAAAATTTAAAAGTCTAATTTATTTATTTTAACTCAATCTCACGTTAAAACAAACAAATAAATTAAAAAGTAGACACTAAGGAAGTACTAAATATATTCCTTTATATTACTATACAGGCTTTATGAAACATCATATTCGAAAGAAAGAAAAGGGAAAAAATTAACTACATATTCTGTTGTCCTCTACTTTAATGTTATTCCTTGTTAATTAAAGATAAAACAGTGCTCGTGAGTTTTGCTGTGGCTCTCAGTTAAAGAAACAAAGATAAAGAACAACTGATTTTTAATGTTAATAATAATTTATTCAGTATAATTTAATTCGTAAGGTCCGCAGAAGATTGAATTATATATATATAAATTTAAAAGATAAAAGAAATTATTTTCAAAAACATATACTATAGACATTTTTTAGTATACTACTATTATAGATTATTTTTTTAAAAAAAAATAGCAATAAAAGATGGACCATAGTGATTCGTAATGCTCCAAAACCGAACATGTGGCTAGCTGACTATAGTCTACAGACTGATTACTGAAGAGTATATATATAGTAGTAATATATACATAAAAATAAAAAAATAGATTTTGTACACTTTAATGCAAAGCTTTCATTAATTAGTGAGGCACACATTTCAACTAAGTACCTCTGATTTTATTGTTTGAGTGAGAATGAATTAATAAGTGGGGTATATACTAGTCATTGGGGAGTCAAGATCTTGTACTAAATGGTATGACAAAAGACTCCTATTGAATACTTATATGAATATGAATGATTTAATGGATCATATAAGTATATTATTGAAATTTTGAAATAAAGGGTGTGGTTAGTATAGAGAAATAAAATATTATCTTTCTAATTTTTTTATTTTTTTAATAAGTAAGTAATATACTTATTATCTTTAGAACAATGAAATATAATAAAGTAAAACACTATGGATTGAAAGTCAAGAATGTCAGGATTAGATGATTTAAAAAGGCAAAAATAATGAACAATTATAGAATTATTTCTTGTGTTTCTTCCAAAGGAATTAGTTTTATGATTTTTTGTTTTATTTACCAAAAAATCATTTCGACTGTTCATATAAAAAAAATACTGAAACATATACATAAATTATATATTTTATAAGTTTAACTGACTCGATAAACTCGATGCATAATACACAAGTGTGACCACATATATATATGTTGTGTGTGTGTGTGTATAGTGGGCATGTGCAATTGCTACCCATAATTGATACAAGTTCACATGTAGACAAACATCAACTAATCAATTATAAAATATGAAAAAAGATATATGATAATAAAACTATAGGTTATAAAATATGAAAAAAAGATATATGATAATAAAACTAAGGTTACCTGTATTTCAATAAGAACTGTGGAATAAGCATAAGCAAATGCAATATCTCCAATAGCTTGGAAACTTCTCCATACTTTTTCTGTTCCAGATACATCCACACCTACTACCACCCCTGTTAGGGTTGTCTTCACATGGTGCCCCACACCTATATCGAGAGTTTAAATTTTATATATCGATACTATATACATAAACAGTTAATTTTAATATAAAAATATTTTATACTGTCAATGTATATATATATATATGATACCTGCGACTTTGGCTATGGATAGTCCAAGACCAATAGAAGCATAAGTAAAAGACATAACAGCAGCAAGAATTGATAACCATGAGAGCTTGTGGAAATTTGGAATTTGGCTAAGAACTATTTGAATTACTGCAAATATTATCATGTATGGGTAGCTTTCAATTGAGCAACTTGCTTCATGCCCATTTTTGTGAAAACAATTTGACCTCTTTACAGCCCTGAAAATTTTAAAATTCACAAAAAATAATTAGTATTTTAATTAACCTTTTATTTTATTAGAGTAGTTATGTCGTTGTCATAATATCAAATTAGTCAAAGATATTAACAAAAAGGTCTTGATGTTTTCTTTAAAAATACAACTTTTAATAAATATTTGCACTTACACCATACTAATAGATGCTGTAATTGTATATCCAATTGTTACTCCAACAAGGTTAGCATATTGTGCAATTCCACACAATGTCACCTTCACACCTCCTGTTTTTTTTTTAAACCAAAAATATAAACAAAATGTCAAAAATACGATATGTATATTGATAAAATAAATATTTTTGACATAGCTTCCAAATATGTACTTCCACTCTTTGGAGCATTTGAAACAGAGGAATTCGCTACGTTGTATGAATTTAAGTTATACGCACTGAAAAGTACCTAAGTGAGAGCGGACAACGTCCATGTAAGTATAGTTTCTCTTGCCGGAAATCGGTCCCGGAGACCGGTAAGAGTCAGCAAGAAGTGTAGAAGTGAAATATGTGATGAAAGAAAAAGCTAAGAGAACAGCAGGACCAGCCACCCATCCTAATTGAGCTATAGCCCATGCTAGTGAAAGTACTCCTGAACCAATCACAGCAGTAATAATATGTGCACTCGCAGTCAACAAAGTCCCTGCAGAGACGAATTCAGAATTTATAGTCAGTAATAATAATGACTTATACATGAGGTGATTATTAGTGATTCTAAAAATAATATATGTCACCTGTTCTTTTTTCACGTCCATCATCATCGAAGTTTTTCTGAACGTCTCCACTTTCGAGTTCATTCGAGACATACATAGCGTTCTTTTGAAATTCAGGTGCTATATTCTCAAGTGTGTGTTTTTGTGAGATTTGGAGTTTTTAAGTACAAGAATGGTTTAAGAAAAGATGTATTATATAAAAGAAGAGATTGAATTTTGTTGTTTAAAAATTTAGGGTCAAAAGGGGGCCAAAAGTCTTTGGAGCCAAGAGTAGTGGGAGAATTTGAAAAACTATAATTTTCTACTAAAAGATTTCTTAAAATCTTTACCTAAAATACTATAGTAGGAAATTTTGGGTGTTATAATATGGTTTTTAGGCCAAGAAATGATGGTGTATATTTTGCACCTTCTAATGTGCTTATATATTATCACAAATCTTGTATCACCCACCCCCACCCACCCCTCCAATTATAAAAAAAAAAAAAAAAAAAAGGGTCCCCACAAATTGCCTTTTTGCATTTGGTCCTAACCATTGAAAATGAAATATTTGTGCTAATATCATTCATTGAAAACTTTGAACAAACATATTTTTTGCAAATAGAATACTCCATCCTTAAGTTGACTCAATGGTCTTTATCTTATATAGTCATATTTTGTATTGTTTGATGAATTTGGTCGGTCTTTTTACAAATTTGGAATTGCCATGACAAAGAAGAAAACATCAAATCTCCTTCCAAGTTACTTCCTTAAAGAACATCATTATAGTATAGAGGTTACGTTACCTCCTAAAATTTCCTACCTAAAACTTCACCAAACAACCCTACTTCATATTCAACATGATCAATAATCAATATATCTATCTCTTTTTTAAAATCGTATCGACGAATTTAACTTACATATACTATTTATTTATTTATATAGGTTCTTTTTTGGTATAGTTATGTCTTTTGCCCTAGTATTATATTAGTTGAATATTATAAATTATTAGATAAAGGCATGTCTACCTTTGGTGAGAGGGGTTCAATTTTTTATAGGAAAGTTACCGTCCAAAAAGGGTTAAAAATAAAATTATATATCGAAATGTCTTAAAGCTGAATATGGTTGATGAAGCATCTAGTTTATCGGCAATTATTTTCCGATCTCATTGTCGAGAGACTTCAAATAATTATAGTATGCCCTAGAAACAGAAAGTTGAGGTGGTTAGACATATATTTCGAAATTCTTTAAATACAAGAGTTGACTTATGATTTCATTCTTATTGTTGTTGAAGGTATACATGTATCTTTTTTGTGCAAAACAATATATGAGAAATAAATTAATAACTCACCATATATATAATATAATGACGGAACTAAAGTATGTTGTAATTTGATCAGACAGACTCGATATGGATTATTAACAATATATTATACAAAATAAAAAACTAGTTATTCCTGCAATGTCCAATAACGTTGCTAAAATAGTGAATCTATCCATATACATGCCTAGAAGTGGTATTGTTTGTATGCTATCAATACATACCTAAATTGTTCATGACATGACTAGCTTCCATCACCATTAGTGTATATCAGTTGCACATGTAAACTTTATGAGTATATAACAAAATTTTAGGGTGAAGATGGGAAAAATAAATTCTTCTTTTTGTTATGGAGTACTTACTGGAATATGGAGAAAATATTATTTATTTTTTAGCTAAACCTTTTTTGCGCTAATTGTGGGGAAAAAAATATTGGCCCTCCAAGATGGACTCTCTTTTTCTTGCACAAAAGGTAGTTTATGGTTCATGCACAACTAGATAAAGATGAAACCTTTAATTTTGAGAATTTTCATTTTTGAGTGGCATGTTCCAACTTATCATAAATTAGCACTAAAATGGAATATTAAACACGTTTACAAGAATTTGGAACAAAAGAATATTGATAAACCTTTCAAAAAGTTTTAGTTTATGAACAGGACTTGACTAAGAGTTTTAGATTCCTTTACTTATTAATTAGTTCAATTGATTGGTGTTTTGACCAAAAAAAAAAAATAGAAGCAAAAATGAAGAAGAATTTTTCTAGCTTGATATATAGGTATCTATCTACTCTATAATTAATTAACTTCCACTTCTACATCTAAGATTAATTTTTATTTACAAACGATTCATAAGCAGAATATACGAATTATAATCTTGTCTTTTCTTACATTTATCTTTTGTAAAAGTAGAGTGAGAAGTTTAATTTGAGACTGAAATTAATATGCTAGTTAGACAAGTTATAATACACCACAAATTAGGAATTATTTGATACTCTTAATCATTTTATTCCAAATGATTGATTGCTTTGAAGAATGCTAACTTTAAAGTCCAAATATTCGAAAATTAAGAATATTAGGAAAGCGAATGGAATGCTTAGTCATAATATAAATTATTAGCTTTGATGCTAATTAAGTAGTTAGTAAGTTCAACATTTTTTTTAACCCAAAAAAAATAATATTTCAAACATTTTTACTCATTTGGTTTGAGAAAATGTCAAAATAGAGTAAAATTTTACTACCTCCAATGTATATTATTCATGCTTTGACAACTTTGAATTTATTTTTAGTTTTATTTTTAATTAAAAAAAAAAGATAGTGTCCCTTTTTATTTATCGATATTGTCAAAATAGAGTAAATGTTTTACAATGATGTAAATGATAGCTTAGATAAATGCTCGTATAATTAAAGTTATGTAATATATATATATATATATAGCCGAATTCAAAATTTGAAAGTTCAAATATGTCACGTTACTTTTGAACATTAATGAATGTAACATTTAAGAAAGTTGTGTTAATATTCATAGAAAAAAGCTAACTATTTATCAACATACAAGATTCTGCAAAAGATTCATGTCTATTTAGTATAGTTAAGATTGTACTTAATTAGTAGAGATCGATGTCTAAGATTCTAATTTAGATAGCTTCAACTTTACAATATATTTTTAACAATGAATCTAGCATCCAAAGATAATTTTAAAATTTTAAATGAACTCACCGCACTACTTTTTTTTATATAAAATTGAATTTAGTGCCGGAAATATTTTATAATTAAACACTAAATTTTATCGTTAATTCTATTTAACAATTAGTTCGTGATGAATTTCTTGTTAGCCATAAATGAAATATATAGTAACATTAGCAATGAAATTTATAGCTAATTTTAATATTTATTAGTTGTGGCAGGATTCAAACTTGCATCCCTATGGAGGGAAACCTGAACTTCAACCACCAAGGGCTTCATTATTTCTCTGTGTGGATGTATGGTTAAAATTTATACTAATTCTTATCCATAAAATATATGGATATATATATATATATATATATATATTAAAAGTTAAATTATAACGTAATGTTGAAGTATCGTGACACTAACATTCTATCTTTCTACATAGATCCGTCCATAAATATATGGATCGAAGGTACATAATAATAAATATCGATCATTATCTAATCAATTACATCATCGTTAGTTAGCTTCCACATTGCATCACTATAGCAACATACTCTAAAGCGGTCAACCCTGTGATTCTTTTACGTATAATAACTAGCGATAACGACAAATATATATAGATTAAATTCTATCGATTAAACAAAATAATAAATTGATATATACTCCATAAATTATACGGATCTCTATCGATTATCTTTTAGTTTATTTAGTACCATTATCTCTTATAAGTTTTATAAATTTTCAAAATTTCTTATTTTCGCGCATCAAATTAATGTATCTCACGCATCACATCAATGTATCTCGCGTATCATATTAGTGTATCATGTATAAAATGTACCTCGCGCATCAGATTAGTGTATCTCACGCGTATCAGATTAGTGTATCATGTATAAAACGTATCTCGCGCATCAAATTAGTGTATCACGTATAAAATGTACCTCGAAAATCATATTAATGTATCTTGCGCATCAAATTAATATTAGATTAATGTATTAATGCTTATATTATTGCATCCTTCTTAAAAAAATTTTATAATTATAAACTTTTAAGGAATATAGTATAATTTTACTTTTAAAATATGTAATTTTTATAATTTGCAGATAATATAATGACGATAACTTTGACATATAATAATATAAGAATGAAGAAGATTCTTCGAAAACATTGTACATCACAGGCAGGTAAGTGACAACAGATATATAGTCAATTAAAAACGCGTTTAAAAATAGAAACAAACAAAATGTTGAAAAAGATTAGAACGTTAATGCAAGCAATTATTGTTTAGCATAATAATGCCAAATGGTGAAATGGGTGATGTAGAAAATAAATCATAATTCATATATCCTGCGTAGGGACGATCTATCTGCGGTTGAGTTGGTCGTCTTGTCGATTTAATAGACTGGTCCAAATATTATTAGATTTTATTTAAGTCATATATAATTTTAATTTAAATATCAAATTATTTTTATTGACTAAAAAATTCATTGTATTGACATATTATAAATTTAAGATTTGTTATAACACTGATAATCGTGAGGTAAGAATTATATCAAAGATAAAATCTTAAAGTAATTATTTCTTTTTTAAGAAAATCACACCGTCAACTCCTTTTGATTATAAACCATGATTTTTTTTCATGATAGAAACCTTTACAAAAGTGTGTAATGTTTTTTTTCCCACAATATGGTAATTTTTTTATCGAAATTTCTAGCATGGAC
This sequence comes from Solanum lycopersicum, assembly GCF_036512215.1. Lineage (NCBI taxonomy): Eukaryota > Viridiplantae > Streptophyta > Magnoliopsida > Solanales > Solanaceae > Solanum > Solanum lycopersicum. The sequence continues at coordinate 63,838,395 of NC_090803.1, read as the reverse complement.
CACAAAATTAATTAATAAGGCGTTCTATAATTATAATAATTTATTTTTAATAAAATTATTCTTATCATAATAAATAACATGTATTTTAATCAAAAGTACAAAAATCATCTTTTTCGTAATTTATTCATGAAAGATACTCCCTGTTATTATTTATCTGTCGATAATTCTTTTTTAGTTATTTCTATTTACTTGTCAATTTTGATAAATCAAGAAAGGACAAAAAAATTTTATTATACTCTCATTTAAACTTCTTGGAAGTTTTTAAGTTTTAATCCACCCTTTTTGAAATCATAATTAATAAGGGTAAAATTGTAATTTCACTATAATAATTATTTGTTATGTTATTTTTAAAGTGAACAACTAAATAAGAACGGGGGAATATATAACTTTGTCATTTCGAGAATACAAAGGGTCATTTTTGATAACATAAAGGTTGAATTTTTAGTCCATTAAAATTGGAATATATGAAAGGGTATTTAGAATCATGTATATTCCAAAATTACCAAATTTGGAACTATGAATGATTATGTATCAGATTAATTATGGGATTAACTTTTGACTCCTAACTAATATGCCCCTTATCTGGACATATTTTTCCCTTTGACATTAGTAACTCTAAAACATGATGAGTTTATCCCACGTTGTCAAATGATACCTTCGACCATTAAAAGCAAATTTGTAATCATAAAATAGAGTATCAAATTAATTTAAAAGGATTAAAAATTGGAGTGGTATAAAAAGGTGGCGGTGAAAAAGCGATGCTGAAATATGTGATTATTATGATCATTTTTTATATAACCACCACTGATAATATATTAATGCATTATATCTTTTTATTTTAATTTATATTATTTTCAAAAAAAAAAAAGAATGTTAATTTTTTATAATTAGAAGTAATTTAATTTGAAATTTTCTCTATTACAAGAAATTATTTATGTCATATAAATTTTTAAAGTTTGTTTCGGACTATAAATTTAAAGAGTCATTTTTTTAAAAAAAATTGTATTTTTTAAAATTTTTGTCAAACTAAATAGTGTTATATAAATTAAGATGCAGAGATTAATTAAAAGTGCACCGAACTAAGCTCTTGTTTGATCGTAAATTTTAAAACTGAAACTTGAAAATTGAGTTTTGGAATATTATGTTTGGACGTGTATTTTACTTAAAAAGGATTAAAATTTTATGAATAAAAGTCCAAAATCTTTTTTGAGTCAATTTTTGTGAACTTGAAAATGTTTGAAGATGGAGTTTTTAAAATCTTATAATGAATTTTATGATCAAATATACATATATATTAAATTTACTCTTTAAATCTATTACTAAACGCTAATTAACTTCCTTGATATACTTGCTTCTCCCTATTTAGTTAATAATTATCTCAAGTTGTTCTCATGCCTGTGTGTATTTTAATTTATTTTATCTTATTTTTCCTTTTTCACCGCACTTATATAATTCTTAAAGATCAAGTGATTCTTCACTCATCCAAATCTTCATAAAATGTTTGCGTAAAAAGCTACCACTATATCGATGTAGATAAACTAAATTAATTATTTAATTACAGTATTATACTTTTGTTCGGAATTATTTGTCATGTTACGCTTATCGAAAGTTAATTTAAATAATTTTTAAAGATAAATTGAATCATATCAATTTGATATTTTAAACAAAAAAATTATATATTCTAAAACTATATGAAAACATTGTATATTCTATTAATATTTTTCATATTAATATGATAAAAAAATATATTTTAAAATATTAATCAAAATAATTATAGTTTTATTCTAAAAATAAAAATAATAACAAACAATACCAGATGAAATGAGTATATATTAATTCCCATACGTTTGTTGTTACTCTTTTTTTACTTTTTTAGTTACCCTTTCTGGATTTTCCAACTTCCAAAAAGTGAAAAAGGTTGTAATCCTTTCTTAAATAACAACTCTATATATGACAAGTCAATATGGGACTTTTGATGAATTTTAGTGCTAGTCTCTATCTTAATTATATATCTCAAGCAGCATTTTCTATAGTACCTATTCATAAAAGTTTCTCTCAAGTTTGAAAATAAAATTGTTATTTTTTTCTAAAAAAATGTAATTTAAAATTAGAAGAGAGTTTTGAAAAATGTTTTCTTTCGTTTTTGAAGGGAAATTATTTTCCTTAATTTTGAGAAGAAAAATTAAAAAACACTTTTCAGAAAATGTTTTATTCATACCAAACAGACTTTATATATACAACTATAATCATTTAAAATTTGAATTTTATTGTCGTCTATAACAACCTCTAGAACAAAGTCGTCTTTAGTACTTCCTCCGTTCAGTATTGTTTGTCATAATTTCTATTTTTAGAGTCAAACTATAAAAACTTTGACTAACATTTTAAGATATACTTTTTCATCATATTAATATGCAAAAAATTGTAATTTATAGTACTTTTCATATAGTTTTAGAATATTTATTTTTTTGTTTAAAATATCAAAATAATTTGATTTGATTTACCTTTAAAAATTAGTTAAATTGACTTTTAATAAGTGTAACATGACAAATAATTTCGGACGGAGGGAATAGTTGTGTCCCCAACTTGTAGTCTCTGGCATTTGCGTTAAATAATGCTTACTTTCAGAAGCATTTCTTTTCAATACCATTTAGAGAATTACTATATTTATTAAAACGTGTTTTCAAAATTAAATTACGAAAAAAGACAAATATTATTGCACTTCTATCATTAAGATTATTTTATAAAAAGAAATTATTTTATATATCTATTATAATTTTTTTACTTAAAAATTTATTTTTATTAAACTAACATGTATATATCCAAATTGTTAATTAATATAAAGAAATAAATAAAATTTTAATCTAATATCAACATAATAATTTACATTTAATAAAACTATCAAGCAAAAATATTTTTAAAATATTCTAGAAATTAAATAGCCACATATAAAAATCACCACCAAAAAAAAAAAAAAGAAATATATTGAGCATATATGTATATATGTCAAAGATAGTTTGGTCTTGAAAAAATAATTTTTTGTTAGTCAATTTTTTTTATGCAGCAGTAAAAAAAATTGCTTCTGCCACTAATAAAAATAATTTTACTGATTAATTCAACATCTTAATTTTGTCAAAAAGTGGTTTTATCTCAAAATAACTATTTTTGGCCTCTTAACAACCATGTCAAACAGTAACAAAATATCTCCCTCAGTTTTGGTTTAGAGAGGGAAGCAGGGAGTATAATTACAAATAGAATAAAAACCTGAATCTGTAAGAGATTTTAACCATCATATATTATAGGTCTAATTAGTAGTCCACCATATATAAAGTAATTAAGATGTAATGAGGAAGAATTTCAAAAAATTACTGCTATCGTAATGAGAGAAGTATTAAAAGTATCCTTAAATTTGACACAAATTAATTATTAGTTTTATTCATAAATTATTAACAATCTTAAAAAATATCTCTCTGCTTCACTAATTGAACTTAAATACATCTAGCCACGTGTGTGAAGTTATGCCTCTAATTAAATTTTTGCCATGTTTAGAATACTGTTGTCAACACTTGTCTCAATTTTTTATAAGAATCTCACACTCCTAAAAGAATTTAATAAGTCACGTAGCAAATCGGGGTGTATTTAAATTCACCTAGTCAAATAAAGAAATATTTTAAAAACTGTCAATAGTTTTCAAGAATAAAACTTATAACACTTACATCAAATTTAGAGATGTTTTCAAATCGAGTAATTGTGAACAAACTAATTTTAAATGCTAATATGTGATTGTAAAGAAATTGGCAATGGTGATGTTGCCATCGAAAGAAACAACAGCATACGGGCAATGACCCATGCCCATGAGAATACATTTTAAGTACTAGTCAAAGCATATATACTTATTGAAAAAAAAAATAGATGTAAATGGAGTAACCATTTGTAAACTTGAAGAGACAAAGACAAAAATGCTTAAATAAATTGACTTCATGATAAGTGATAGGTAAGGGTCACGGGTTCTTGAGCCCCCCAACACCCCCACTCTCCACTATTTCAATGCACGCCTTTCATGACCAATGGAATCCGCTTAATTTTATTTAGATATTTGGATTACGATTTGTTTTGATTGAATATTCAAGTACATGATAAAAAAAAAATTATTGGATATTTTCATGTACGATTTCAAAGAGATTTTAAGTTTGTTGTATATTTTCAGATGTTCATTACGTGGATTAGTTATCTACATAATTAAAATATGTTATGAACTTTAAAATGTATGCATTGCTAGCTTCAATAAGTCATTGAATCTCACGTTTGTTTCAATTTTTGTTAATGCATGTGTATAATAAAAGTAACTAACATATTTTTAAGCGATTATGTAATTGAGAAGCCACATCTTTTATCCATTAATCTTCTTTCGCTTGGTTATAGAACTAAAGTAATTCGTGCTTGTTAAGGTATAATTGGTTGATATGTGACATAACTCACACCCTTTTAAGACTCATTGTCTTCATGATCTCAATCCCTTAGCCCCAATCCCACTATCCCTATCCCCGTCTTTCATAATACTTGTCTTGGTTATATATAAATATTTTAAAAATAATATTTATTTACTTACGCATCAAAAAGAAAAAAAATGAGAGAAATATTAAGTAATCTATAAGTACACACCCTATGAGAATAAAGAAGTGTGCACTAGTCATTAATTATTTGCACAAGTGCAAATATCTTCTTGTCTCTCAGATATTTTTTCAGAAAAGATCCCCTACTTTTCTGGATAAATTCTGCCCAAGTCTTTGAAGATACTAATTAAGAAGAACAAGATTATTTTGTGGTTTAACCACTAACTTATTGGTAAACATTAGTACTAGTAAAACACACAAAACTCACAAAAGACTTGTCAAAGGTATTATGGGTAGGCTGTCTTGTTCACGCTTTTAGAACAAGGACAAAATCAAGGATATTTTCACACTTTGGCCGAGTAAAAATATCTTGAATTCATGATCTGAGCAGTTTTGATTCGTGTTGTGTAAGATTCATTAAAAGGAATTGCACCTTTGAGTCTTTACTCAAGTTTCTTCATTCTCGATGTTACAACTCTATGTGATGCTCCCTCTGTTCCTTTTTTACTTATTCAATTTTGACTTTTTACTTGTTCCTCTTTTACGTGTCATTTTTAATAAATCAAAGAAATACAATATTTTTTTACCTATTATGTCGTGAATTTATTTAGAGAGTTAATGTTTTTTAAAAAGGTAGAACTTCATTAATGAGTGAATTAATTTTGAATAGTAAACTCACCATGTAATTTATTATTTTCTTAATAGGTCTGTCAAGTAAAAAATTGATAAATAAATGGAGACGAAAGAAGTATCTTACTAAGGTGGAGAAATCGAAATTCTATTTAATTCATTGCATATTTTTCTAGAAAGAATAATGACTTGCGGTTTAGGAGTGTTTTTCAACACTTTTGGCTTTGTATTAAAAATTCTAAGCTCCTATAAGTGTTTAAAACCGCTTGTTATATCATGTTTAAGATTGTTAGAGGGTATATTTTAATTTAGTTAGTCAAATAAAAAAATATTTTTAAAATTACTAGTAATTGAGAGATAAAATTAAGCTCAAAAGTATTTTCAATACTTCTTTCATTAAAAAAGATGTTATCACCTTCCCAAATAAAAAAAATATTTGCTAAAGTGAAATTGAAACTTAGAAAAAATTGGTGATTTGAATTTTAAATGTTAGGACTAAAAATAAGTAGGTGTAATGCCGAAGCTAGCAAAGCAAATCTCGAAAGATCAATGAATAAGTAGACAAACGAGAAATACACCAAAAGAGACAGATTTAACCTGATTCGGTCAATCAACCTACGTCCACAAAGGAGATGAGCAATTCACTATAAATATGATAGTACAAAATACAAAGGGAAATAACCCCAACCAATTCACTTAGAATACATGAAAAGTTCACGCAAGTAATAACGTATCAAGCTTGTGATCCACAATTCTCTCCATTAAACAAAACTCTCGAAAGACTACATTGTGAATGCTGATCAAATTAGAAGGAACATGTCTCTATTTATTGTCTTAAACCTTTACCTACAAGAAAAGAACTAGTCCTTCTAAAAAAAATTCTAAAAAAAAATACTTAATTATGATAAAAAAAAATCAGCCCAAATAAACCCTAACATTAAATTCAAGCCAACAAGCTTCTTTTAATTTATATGATCGTTGCATGATTGCATCACTAGAGCTTAATTTTTTTTGAAGAAAAAAACACCTCAGCATGATCTTTGCAGCCAATTTAGACTTTAGAGTTCACATATAAGTTGTTAAAAGTAAAAGTCCAATTCAGAAGCCCTTCAATAATCGAAGCTTGTTTGCTTTAACTTTCGACTATTTAGTATCTCTAGGTACTAAAAGGTTATTTTGTTTATAAATAAGTCATTCCGAGATTATAATTTAAATTAAAATTTTATGATTATAATTAAAATTATCTTCCATATATTTTATAATAGATATATCTTATGATTATGATAAAAAAAAAAAATTGATCCTCATTATAATTAGTACAATTCTAAGTTTTATACTTTTTGGACAATTAGCCAATATAATCCCTTATATAATCTAGAACAATGAGAACACTTAAAAAAATCATAATTATAATAATACAAGTTTGAATTCATCGTCCCGTCTTATACGTTGTTCCATTTAGTTTGATTATTTTCGATATTTTTATCATAAGTTTTTGTTTTTACATTAATTTCAAACTATTTTCTAAGAAATAATTTTCTTATTTTAAGGTCTTCCAGAAACATCTTCTCTATTATTGTTGTTATTCTGATTGTCTAAAACCTCCCTCGTTCGTTTCTATTCCCGTTGAGGACCACTATATATTACAATAATTGACGATGGGTCGTTGGAAGTGAGAATAAAACATATATAAATGTGTTCACATTTTAGCAAAATAGGTACAAGACAATTTGGCTATAAAATTCCAAAGTCTTTAGTTATATGTCAAAGATGATGAAGTTAAACTCACACGAGATGCCGCATAATAACGACTATTTGTGTACTTACTTTGATTCTACTACATCTTCAACATTATTATACTCTATGTCTCTATCTTTGGTACATAAAAAATAATAAAAGGGCTTAAAAAATAAAAAAAATACAACTTCTTTTTTCTAGAAATTGATGTTTCTGCTCAACAAATTCCCTTTTGTATTTGAAAAAGCAATCCTCTTTAACAAAAAAAATTATTCTAGTTGTTACCCTATTTTCCACTTCCTTCTGGAAAATTTGTGCTTATCGCTAAAGAATATTTCAGTCAATTGCAATATCAATTTAATATCAAGGGTTTTACGTTGTATAGTTGTTCGCCAAAATATTAATAACATTCAAATGCATGTCTCTTTACGTTAACTTATATATTTTATATATAACTTGTGTATATATTTTTTTATATTTGACTATTTTTTTAATATTTAATTGACAATTATGATTATTTTCGATGGACGATAAGTTATTAATTGGGTTTTTTAGCTTGCTAGCCTCGAGATAACAGTAGTGGGCTTGTTATTTCCATTCCAATATCTCATCTCTTTTTTCAAACATATTGATAAAAAGTTCAATTCATTCTTTAACACTCATTTCATGTCTAGGTGAGACATATTTCATGTCTAGGTGAGACATTAGCGTGTGAATGATTTAATTTGGGGGTCATTTTTAATATCAGGTAAAATAGGTTTTACTTTAATGCCATGTAAAATTAGATTTTGAATCTAAATCATAGTGCAAAAGCAAACTCAAAAAAAGGGGAACTGTTTAAGACTTATAAGGAGACCATTCATTTCATTAACCATTGATGCGAGACTTTTTTATTCTTTAATAATCTTATTGAGGAATAACATAATCTGTATAATCCTATGATGAATATGGTTACTATATTTTAAAGTCGTGTAAAAAATGATAAACGTAACATGCGACTATGATGTACATTAGATTCTATAATATTTCAAGGATGATTTCTTTGGAGTGTAAAATTGGAAGGGGGAAAAAAAATTATTCCAAATAATCAATTTATTATATGGACCATCCAAATAAATTTCCTTTTGTCATTGAAAAGGAAGCCTCTATAAAAGAAATATTCCAATTGTCAGCCCATCAAATACTATCTTTTTTCTCTTTCCTTCTTGATAATTTGATCTACTGCTTGTCGATGAAGAATATTTCATTGTGGACACATATGTATACCGAATGGGTCTATTTGTATATTTCGATATATAAATAGATGAAAAAATTTGAAATTTGTACTGCAAATTACAAATAAAAGAAACTATGGCTACAATATTCAATTTAAATTAATAAATTTTTATTATGTTATACAATTTTCCCTCGATATATGCCAGTCGTCTATATAGTTAAACTTGGGCCTATGTTGGACGTACGTTTGATGGGTTTAGGATTTCGGGTCTTTAGTTGTTCTTAAGTGATTGGATTGGGCCTCATATGACAGTAATGTCCAAATATTTCTGGTTATGAACTACCAATTTTTCATCTTGAAAAACAAGGAGATGAGTTGGGTTAAATGGGTGGGTATTTGGGTATACTAATTAAAATAGGAAAACATTTTAGGGCAAATGACAGAAATCACATTTTTTTTAAGGTAAAATTATCATTTTTCCCTTATAAGTTTATAATTATAAATATCTGTTAAACTGATACAATAATATAAGCGATGATACATTAATCTGATGCGCGGGATACATTAAACATTAAGTAAAATACATTACATTTTATACATGATACACTAATATAATGTACATTTTATATATGATACACTAATTTGATGTACATTTTATACATGATACACTAATCTGATGGGCAAGATACATTAATTTGATGCGCGAGATATATTAATTTGATGCGCGAGATACATTAATCTGATGCGTGAAAATCAGAGATTTTAGGAATTTATAAAACTAATAGGGAATAATGGTAATAAGAGAACTTAAACGTGAGATTTCTGTCATTTATCTAAAATTTTAAATGAAAAAAATATATATCCATGTAGGTATGCCACATAAGCACCACATATGCTATTTAAAGTGAGGACATGAAACTTAACGATTCAAGGACAAATATGAACCTAAAGATAGATAAGAGGGCAAACCTTTTTCTAAGAGTGAATCGAATTGTTAATAACCAAAAATATGGTTGTTACAAAGTGCATGGCAAGAGTGTTAACTCTAAAAAATCACCCTGTATCAATACATATCTTTTGCATAATATATAATGTGATCATATACTATTTATTTGTTATGAAAATTTCAAACATAATGTGTGATTTACTAAAATTAGGTATATCTATTTTATATTTCATGGGTCAGTAGCTATAATATAGGGGATCCCTTATAATGTGTCACAATATTTGCTTTCCATTAATATTTTATGTCTATAATTATCCTATCTTTTCGTAAATCCCGTATATCAACTGATAATTACGTGTGTCAATTATCATAGATTATATCTTTTTATTTGATTATATAATTTCAATAATGTTTCCTAGTTAAACTTAAATCCAAAGATTAATTCTCCTATAAAACGAACACTATAATCCTTTTTTTTTTTTCACCTCGTACTATAAATCCCAAATTTCTTCATTGGATTTGGATATCTTTTTTTTTTGTTCTAATGGCGGATTCATCACTCCCACAAGATGCTCTTTTTCTTGGCTTTGACAGTTCTACTCAGTAAGTATATAATTCTTCATCGATTACGTTTTCTTATGATTTATTTTGCAGAATGTTTGATTGTCAGATCAATTCGTAATGGGTTCGATCAATTTGGTTAATACTCAAAGGTTTTGTTAATTTTCCTGTAATGGGTTAGATTTAGGTTTATTATGAACTGGGTATTTGGGATTTCATGAAAAATTATTAAATTGGGATATGTATTGAAAAAAAATGTTTTTTTTTTGGATTATCAGATCACTGAAGGCTACTGTGCTTGATGCCAATCTGAATATTGTGGCTGCTGAACTGATAAATTTTGATTCAGAGTTATCCCATTACAAAACTGAAGGGGGTGTTTATCGTGACGCATTAGTAAATGGGAGAATTGTCTCACCCACATTGATGTGGGTAGAGGCATTTGAATTGATTCTTCAGAGACTTGAAAAATCATCAAAATTCGATTTTGGGAAGATTGCGGCTGTTTCAGGTAGTGGACAGCAGCATGGTAGTGTGTTTTGGAAGAAAGAGAGTGCAGCGATATTGTCGTCCTTAGATGCTAAGAGATCGTTGTTAGAGCAGCTAAATGATGCTTTTTCGACTAAAGAATCTCCGATATGGATGGACAACAGCACAACAGAACAATGCAAGGCGATAGAGAAGGCTGTTGGAGGGGCAATGGAGTTGTCTAGACTTACTGGTTCTCGCGCATACGAGAGATTTACTGGTCCGCAGATCCGGAGATTGTTTGAGACACAACCGGAGGTTTATAATAATACTGAGAGGATCTCCCTTGTTAGCTCCTTCATGGCATCTTTGCTTATTGGGGGCTATGCCAGCATTGATCACACGGATGGTGCAGGGATGAATTTGATGGACATTAAGCAAAGAGCGTGGTCCGAAATCATTTTGAAGGTATTCTGGTTTGTAATAAGAACGGAAGGCCATTCGCACCCAAAGCAACAATCATAACTAGACCTATTTATGTTTTTATTAGCAATTCTTGGTTAATGTTATAATGTGTTGGTGAAGAAACTAATGCTAATCTATTCTTCTTTGTTAGGTTTTGGTTGAATCTTAAACATGTTGGTTGGTTAATTTGTGCTTTACTCGGTTCTACAGGCCACAGCTCCTGGTTTGGAGGAAAAACTTGGAAAATTAGCTCCGGCACATGCTGTTGCTGGATCTATTGCTGCCTATTTTGTGGAGAGGTAGATCATTATATGTTTTCCTTGATTCTAACTCAGTTTCATCAGAAGAAATTTAAAGCTTTCTTTTTTACATTTCGTTCTGACCAATGTTAGTATAGATACTTCTCCTTATATTTGCTATCTGTGTGTTAAATCTTCCATAAACCTCTTTTCAGGTATCACTTCAACAAAGACTGTTTGATCATTCAATGGTCTGGAGACAATCCCAACAGCTTGGCAGGTGAGAGGATTTTGCTGAAAATTCTGTGTGTATTTTCTGTTAAATACTTCTCTCGCTTGCTATGTGATCACTGTTTTGAGATGTTCACCTGTATAGTTTACTGCAAATAATGTGCACTCTCAGATGGTTTTGATTTCCATACTGTATATGTCAAACTTATGAAGGCCTAATTCAATTATATTCTGTTCCCAATTCAACATCCCAACTTTTCTCCATCAAAGTTGATGGGGATGGAGCTGAGTATCGAGTTACTAGACTCTCGAGTATGGACATAGAAGTAGATTTCTCTGATGTATCAGAATTAAGTTCTGGGCCATCAGCTAGTTTTTGGACTTTATATGTTGTTCAATTATCTTAGAGCTTATGGTATAATCTTGGAAACATACACTCACGTGTTTGATTTGTGATAAATTGATAATCCTTGAGACTTAACTTTGCATGTGAGGAGGTCCCAAAATGTTGTCGCCTTTATCTGTTTTAGAAGTAAATCTTTCTTTTTTTGTATTTGTGATTTCGCCTTTCTGCATTTGTACAGTACTGCTTTTCATGTATATCAACCTAGAAGTTGTATTAGCTCATAGTTTACTATATCCTGATAACTTGGCTTTCTGACATGTAGGGTTGACTTTAAATACTCCAGGGGATCTGGCGATTAGCCTTGGCACTAGTGATACAGTAAGTTTGATTTTTTTCTCATTTGTTTTGGTTGTTATAAATACCATATTATCACCCTTTTTAATGGTATAATAGTTCAACTTTTGATAGTTTCTTATGCAAGTAGAAGTAAGTTGGGTTTTTCCCACTTGATTGGGTTGTTTTGGATGAGCTTATAGCTTTTGACTTATAAGTCAAAAACCATAAGTTAGGAGTTCTAAGTATTATAATATTGGCTCTTTTTGGTTCTATATGATATAATAGTTCAACTTTTGATAATTGTCATGCAAATAGACCAAAGAAAATAAAGCTATTTACTAATTGGAAATCTCTATGAAAGGCATGAAGAGCTAAACAATGCTGGCGATGGTACTTATCATACTGTCTTCTAGCTAAAGGACTAAAATCTTTGCCTATGTATTTAGTGCTTCTGTCACAGCACCCTGGACTTACTGCTTATCTCTTTCATTATCACAAACATTCTTTAGAAACAGTGTTGTACATATTATTGGTATGGAGGTCAAGTGATGCTCTTTCTTTTTAAAGGTTTTCGGAATAACAAAGGATCATAATCCAAGCATGGAAGGGCATGTTTTCCCTAATCCCGTCGATACTGAAAGCTACATGGTAATGTTGTGCTATAAAAATGGATCACTGGCTCGTGAAGGTAACATATTGATTTCAGCAGATATAGAAAAGGATTAGTACCTAAAGTCAATTCTATTTAATATGAACCATATCCTTGTGGCAGATATACGCAACCATTATGCTGAAAAGTCTTGGGACGTTTTTAACAAATATTTGCAGCAAACTCCTCCTCTAAATGGTTAGTGAAAGTGTAAAACTGTACATATATTCTATGTCTTCTGGGATTTAAAATGATTCTGATATCTGCTGCAGGTGGTAGATTAGGATTTTACTATAAGGATTTTGAGATACTGCCACCCCTCCCAGGTAAGCTCACTAGTTTGTTAGCATTTGACTTAAAAAGATTGATCTTTATCTGTGAGTGTGTATCTTGCTACTTAGTTTCATCAGAACAATTATGCTGGTAATTCTAAGTAATAACTGGTTCATGCAGTTGGTTTCCACCGCTATATCCTTGAGAACTTCACTGGAGATTCTCTTGATGGAATAAAAGAGCAGGAAGTGGGAGAGTTTGATCCCCCTTCCGAGGTTAGAGTTAGATAATTGCTCATGTTTAGATACTTGCCTGTTTTGTTGCATGTTGTGTGCATAGATATCAAGTGGGCGATCAAGCAGAAAGAACTTACATTTATGAATCATAAATTTATCTGCAGGTTCGAGCCATCGTAGAGGGACAACTTCTTTCCAAGAGAGCTCATGCTGAAAGATTTGGAATGCCTTCTCCTCCAAAGCGAATAATTGCCACTGGAGGTGCTTCTGCTAACAATTCCATTCTAAGCTTGATAGCTTCCATCTTTGGATGTGATGTTTACACAGTTCAACAGTCAGGTTAGTTAATCTCTCGATTGTTTCCTTTCACCTAAATACCTCATCAGTCTACTGCCTATCCAGTAGGTCGCTATCCCTAACTAAGAAAAACTACTTGTACGACAACCTAATCAAGAATGACAAGGATGGATTGTCATCGTCTCTTAAATCTTGTTTCCTACTTGCAGACTCGGCTTCCCTAGGTGCTGCTTTGAGGGCTGCTCATGGTTGGTTATGCAACAAGAAGGGCAGTTTTGTGCCGATCTCATCCATGTACATGGACAAGATGGAGAAGACATCACTCAACTGCAAGCTCGCAGCAACAGCAGGAGACCAGAAGCTTGTCGCCAAGTATGCTACGTTGATGAAGAAGAGAACTGAAATTGAGAATCGCCTCATTGAAAAGCTGGGGCGTTTGTGATCTTGAGATTATTCTATGCACAGCCAGCTCCAAATAATTTGAGAGTAGCAAAGATGTCAGATCATTTGTCTCTTTATATATCCTTGAGCCTGATGAGAACTCTTGTTAAATTCTTTCTTCTTCTTTTTCAGTTAGAATAATCTTATACTCTCTGTAAACAGATCCAACAACCCTATCAGATGATTGAATATTTGAATTCATGATGATTTGCGCCTTAAGTTTTAGTGGTGATGCCATATGATATATATAAATGAATAAGAGATTAGTAAGATAGCCAGTGTAAATATAATTAGTTTGCACAACTTGAGAGAAGAACATAACTTTTTTTATGCATGATTTGCTCTCTAACAAGTTCTCAAATGCAACATGTCTTTGCTCAAGTGGTGTTCTTGTTTTGCCAAGCTCCGAAAATCTACTTATTTTCACTAAGCGTTTTTTTTTTTTTTTTAAGGATAATTTGTGTTTGACTAATCAATATGAAAAATGCTTTTAAATTGCATCCATTATTCGAATATACTTTCCCCCTACAAACTTGGCGAAATACTTCAATTCTAAATATGCATTTTGGCCAAAGTAAAACCTAACCAAACAGGCTCATGAAATATTGGAAGTGCAACAATAGAAGAACAAAAAAGAAAAAGACGTGTCCTTAAAGTATTTATCTTTAATTTCCTAATTAAAATTAAAATATCCGATATGACAATAAAAATCGATTTTATTTTAATCATGGATAGGTTCCCCACTTGATTAAATTTTATTTTTGAAAGTTAATAATCAGATGGACAAATGATTTACCTTTTAAAATAGATTCATTCTCTTGAAATATTAAAATCTTTCTTGTGATTATCTTGTTAAAAATCTTATCTTTAGCCTTTCAAGTTTCAACCAAGTTGCTTAAATTTTTTCATAAAGTTTTCTTATATGGAGGATTGCTCCCTTCCTCAGGACTCATTGTTCCTAGGTTTTGATTGTTCCACTCAGTAAGTTCATCCATATAATTTTTAATTGAAGATTAGATAGCACAGTTGATCAAAAATTTTCTTTTTCATTTTTTTTTTCAACTTGAAGCAATATGCTTAACCCCTTTTGCTTGCTTCTGCTTGTTCTTGAACTGGCTACTCCTGCAAAGTGTTCAAGAATCAAGTAAATTTAAAAATTGGATCTTTAACTGAACAACTTTTTTGGGTCTTGATTTCTTAGGTCACTGAAGGCAACTGTGTTAGATGCTTATCTTAACATAATTATATCAGAACTTGTGAACTATGATTCTGAGTTGCCTCACTACAATACCAAAGGTGGAGTCTTTAGAGACCAATTTGTTAATGGTAGAATTGTATCACCAACATTGATGTGGGTGGAAGCATTAGACCTAATTCTCCACAGACTTGAAATGTCAAATTTGAACTTTGGAAAAATTGCTGCTGTTTCTGGTAGTGCTCAGCAACATGGTAGTGTTTATTGGAAGAATGGGAGTTTTGGAATACTATCATCATTGGATCCTAAAAAACCACTTGTGGATCAGTTACTTGATGCTTTTTCAATAGAAAAATCGCCCATATGGATGGACTGCAGCACAACAGAACAATGCAAAGCTATTGAGATAGCTGTAGGTGGTGGTTTGGAGCTGGCCAAACTTACTGGTTCTCGTGCACATGAAAGATATGTCGGTCCTCAAATTCGAAAGATTTTTGAAACACAGCCTGAAATTTATCAGAATACAGAGAGGGTATCCTTAGTTAGTTCTTTTATGGCGTCTTTACTAATTGGGGACTATGCTTGCATTGATCAAACTGATGGAGCAGGAATGAATCTCATGGACATTGAGCACAGAACTTGGTCCAAGATAGCTCTGGAGGTTGTTTCTTGTGCTTGAAATCTAGTGTAATCATATTTATGTAGTTAAATTTTAGTAGCTTACGTAAATGTTGCTGTTGATTGTGTCAAAATTGTGTTTGTTCTAGGCTACTGCACCTAGTTTAGAGGAGAAACTTGGGAAGTTAGCTCCTGCTTATGCTGTTGCTGGTTCTATTGCTTCCTATTATGTTGAGAGGTTAGTGAAAATTGACATGCTCTTTACAAAATTTTGTTAGTTTCCCATTCTAGTCTTTGCTTCTGTTCATCATCTTTTATTTTCTATGAAGCTATCTCGTTTCTTCACAAAAGTAATGTTTCGTTCAGTATGAGTATTCCACCCTTCATTTTAGCTAAATAGCATCCCATCGACCACAAAGGTAGAGTTAAGGTCTGCGTACACCCCCACCATCCCCAGACCCCACTTGTGGGATGATACTATTTTATGGTTGTTGCAGCATCCTATCAAAGTTAAGCTGCTACCAATGGTAACCACACTAATATATGTTAGGATCGGAAATAAGCAGGTGTAAACGCGGAAACTAGCAATGCAAACATCGAAAGACCACGAGTAAGAAGACAGCGAGAAATATACCAAAAGACACAAAGATTTAACGTGGTTCGGTCAATCGACCTACGTCCACAAAGGAGATGAGCAATCCACTATAAATATGAGAGTACAAAATAAAGAGGGAAACAACCTCAACCAATTCACTCGTAATACATGGGAGGTTCACACAAGTGATAACATATCAAGCTTGTGACCCACAAATTCTCCCTCTAACCAAACTCTCAAAGCCTTTAAGACTACATTCTGAATGCTGATTAAGTTAGAAGGAACATGCCTCTATTTATAGAGTCCTAAACCTTTTCCTACAAGAAAAGGATTAGTCAATTCAAAACCTTTTCCTACAAGGAAAATCAATTTATGGTAAGAAATTTAGGACAAAATAAAACCCAACAAATCTCCCCATGGCCTGAATTTCTGACAAAATAAATTTGTCCACCTTTTTCGCTTAATCTTCAACAATTTGCTTCTCCTCTCCATAATCTCCTTTGCAAAATTTATGTCTCAACACAGAGAACCCCTTTTCTCCAACAAAATCTTCATTACTGTCAATAAAGTTACTGCTAGAACTACACCGCCAAGATGAACACATCTTTCTTACCTGATTCAGTCATCGATTATCGAACCACTGAACCTGACTCCGTCATTGAATCTGGCTCTGATACCACTTGTTAGGACCGAAAATAAGCAGGTGTAAACGCGGAAGCTAGCAAAGCAAACCTCGAAAGACCATGAGTAAGAAGACAACGAGAAATATACCAAAAGACACAAAGATTTAACGTGGTTCGGTCAATCGACCTACGTCCACAAAGGAGATGAGCAATCCACTATAAATATGAGAGTACAAAATACAGAGGGAAACAACTTAACCAATTCACTCGGAATACATGGGAGGTTCACACAAGTGATAACGTATCAAGCTTGTAACCCACAAATTCTCCCTCTAACCAAACTCTCAAAGCCTTTAAGACTACATTGTGAATGCTGATTAAGTTAGAAGGAACATGCCTCTATTTATAGAGTCCTAAACGTTTTTCTACAAGAAAAGGATTAGTCAATTCAAAACCTTTTCCTACAAGGAAAACCTATTTATGGTAAGAAATTTAGGGCAAAATAAAACCCAACAATATATGTCATCTGGAGTATCACTGTGAATATTTTCGGCCTTCAAATTCGGAGGCACTTGCTGGATGAACCAACAATACAAAGTCAGAGAAATTTTGTTTTTTTCAAGTCTAATCGAAAAACATATCTGCATATAATGCCCTGACGATAACGAATATTGTATCATCTATGATGCATTTGCTCATTATGATGCCAATTTCTACTTCATTCTTCTGTTAGTTTGTGTTTCCACTGATAGGTACCACTTCAACAAAAATTGTGTTGTCGTTCAATGGTCTGGAGACAACCCCAACAGCTTAGCAGGTGAATTCCTTGTTTTTTCCGGTTTTTCACGATGAACAAGAACTTAAATTATTCTTTCTTTGCAAATGATGTTTTATCTACTTAAGCAGCTATTGTTTCTGCCACTAGAGATTCTAGTGTGTAGATGACTCATTTTATTTGCACAGACATGGTAGCAGATGTTGAACACCATCAACAAGAAGCCAATTTTCATCCATCGGCATACTACTAACTGAACCTTTGGATCCTGTAGGGTTGAACCTTAACACTTGTGGAGATCTGGCAATCAGTCTTGGCACAAGTGATACTGTAAGAGACTAAAAGCTTGCTGTCTTGCATACACACTTCCATTGCCTCTTTTCTAAGAAAAATAGCCTTGCACTTATAACATGCTAAACACCACTAAAACCAATATTGTTGTGAAATTGGTGTACTTACCCCATAGATATATATATTTAATTGAAAGTGACAAGAGACTTTAGTTTCAATGAGATGCATAGAGACATCTTATATGCAGAAGAGCCAATTTTCTTTTTCCTTTTGCCCCTCTTCTTCTCTTGTACTGTGCCGAAGGTTGAACAATATTTTAGAGAAGAAAAAATCAAGAATCTTGTCGTTATCTGTGCTCTTAATAACATAATTTATATGTAATCATGCTGTTATCCAGGTCTTCGGGATTACCACTGACCATAAACCTAGCTTAGATGGCCATGTATTTCCTAATCCAGTAGATACCAAAAGCTTCATGGTAATGTTGGTCTACAAGAATGGGTCTTTGACTCGTGAAGGTACTCTGCTTGTATCTGATTTCCAAACTTAAAGTATGTCTGAAATTGGAGCACATCTCATTGGCAAGTGCTTGAAACCCTCGTAGATATACGTGATCGTTATGCAGATGGATCTTGGGAGGTTTTCAATATGTTTTTACAGCAAACACCACCTTTGAATGGTTAGTGAAATTTAATTCAGATTTCGTAAACTTTAGTTTCTTTATAAACATTGTACACTTGTCACTTGCAAAAGGTGGAAAGATTGGCTTTTATTACAAAGAGCATGAAATACTTCCTCCTCTTCCAGGTCAGTGCACTCCTAAAAAACAGCTAAACCGAAATAGACCAGTTGATTAATTTTCTATATCATGCGAAAATTATGATAAAACTCACAAGCTTGGTCTCCAGTTGGTTTCCACCGCTACGTTCTTGATAATTTCACAGGTGACTCCATGGATGGAGTAATAGAACATGAAGTAGAAGAGTTTGATCCGCCTTCAGAGGTAAGTGGCCTTCTATTGAAGAAGTTATCTGAATAATGAAAAGACTTAATTAACATATAGAGACACAAACACAAATGGAGGTGACTGGTACTTACAGGTTCGAGCGATAATTGAGGGGCAGTTACTCTCCATGCGAGCTCATGCCGAGAGACTTGGAATGCCTTCTCCACCAAAAAAGATTATTGCAACTGGAGGAGCATCTGCAAATGATCATATCCTGACAATTATTGCTTCTATTTTTGGGTGCAACGTCTATACTGTTCAAAAACCAGGTAAATAAACTCGTTCATATTGGTCTGCTGACAGTTCTCTTGAGCATACTCTTACATTGTGCTATACTGTCGGAAAGTCACTCTCTTTGTTGATAAAAACTGGAATATAATAACTATTACTTGAATGATCACATGAGAAAAAACCCTCTACTGTTAAAAGTGAGGGGATTTGGCCATATTCTTGTAAGAAGATTTTCAAGATGTTGATGAAGAATTGCAACAGATTCAGCTTCCCTCGGTGCTGCCTTGAGAGCCGCTCATGGTTGGTTGTGCAACCAGAAGGGAAAATTTGTACCCATCTCTGATATGTATATAAGGAAATTGGAGGAGACATCCCTAAGTTGCAAGCTTGCGGTGCCTGCTGCAGATCAAGACCTTGTTGACAAGTATACATTGTTGATGAAGAAGAGATTGGAAATTGAAAGTCGTCTTATCCAAAGATTGGGACGTTAGTAAATTTCCACTCAGGTCATGTACTCATACACGTTTAACATGTTTATAGTATAGGACTTCAGAGTTACCATAGTTTTTTTTTAAAAAAACCGAGAAAAGGTCATATTTACCCTCTTACTTTGAGAAATGGCTTATATATACTCTTTGTTTGAGTTTTCACATTTAAATCCATGTTCCCTCATAACATCTTTATATGTGTTGTATTCTTGCTAGCAAGAGTTGAATAGGTCACTGTATTCAGGATGCATCCATGTTCCGTCATAACTTCTGTCGCATCTGGTGGACAGTTAGACTCCTCAGGCCAAGGTAGCATCTTTTCCCTCCCTACACAAATTCGACAGAAACTTAAAGCTGCAGCCTATAAGCCTCATATGACATGTTGAACTATTGTGGTTCGTGATCAATGCTGAGCAGTTTATAAGCTCTTCTAAACATGCAACTGCTGTGCCTATAGCTGGGATAAATGTCAGCCCAAGTGAAGAATCCAAGACCCATTTGGGGATCATTAATACATCTAGCATCTAGTTTAGCCTTGACTAACTGTGTTTAGAGCCTTTTCCATACCAGACCAATTTTATTTTCCAGCAAATGAGTTGAGAATTCTCCGGCTGCAAGTCCTGCAATATTTTGTTGTGTTTCAATCTGAATATCGGCATCTACTGAACCTCAAAAGGAAGTAATGGAGAAAAAAAGAAAACGCAACGCAGTTTTCATCAAACAAGCACGTTTAACTTTTCATAGCAGATGAATTCATGTCAGCAAACAAGACACCATTAAAATACAAAATAGCAGTGATGTATCTAAGTGCAGCATTTGAAAAACACCCAAAGGAAAATACAATCCAACAAACAAAGCCATCCCGTGTTTAGTACTCCTCGTGATCATCATCCTCTCCTTCTTCCAATTCAGCACCAACCTCCTCGTAATCCTTCTCCAAAGCAGCTAAATCTTCACGTGCTTCACTGAACTCGCCTTCTTCCATACCCTCACCAACATACCAGTGGACAAAAGCACGCTTTGCATACATGAGATCGAACTTGTGGTCAATGCGTGAGAAGACCTCAGCAACACTGGTTGAGTTGGAAATCATACATACAGCCCTTTGCACCTTGGCAAGATCACCTCCAGGAACAACAGTTGGTGGCTGATAGTTGATACCACACTTGAATCCAGTAGGGCACCAGTCAACAAATTGGATGGTGCGCTTAGTCTTGATGGTAGCCACAGCAGCATTCACATCCTTTGGCACAACATCACCACGGAACATAAGGCAGCAAGCCATATACTTGCCGTGGCGAGGATCACACTTGACCATCATGGAAGATGGCTCAAAAGCACTGTTGGTGATCTCTGCAACTGACAGCTGCTCATGGTAGGCTTTCTCAGCTGAAATGACAGGAGCATAGGATGAAAGCATAAAATGAATTCTGGGGTAGGGAACAAGGTTGGTCTGAAATTCATTGACATCAACATTCAGGGCTCCATCAAACCTCAAAGAAGCAGTAAGTGAAGAGATAACCTGCATAGGTAGCACAAACATTAATACCTCAAACAACAGAAACTTCCGCAGTCAAACGTATTGTATATGATGTAATGTACCAAACAATACCTGTGAAATAAGACGGTTAAGATTGGTGTATGTGGGACGCTCAATGTCCAATGAGCGCCTGCAGATGTCATAGATAGCCTCATTGTCAAGAAGAATTGCAACATCAGTGTGCTCAAGAAGGGAGTGGGTTGACAGGACACTGTTGTAAGGTTCCACCACAGAGGTTGAGACCTGTGGTGATGGATAAATGGTGAAACCAAGTTTTGATTTCTTTCCATAGTCCACAGAGAGACGCTCCAGCAGAAGTGACCCAAGACCAGAACCAGTTCCACCACCTACAGCATTGAAAACCAGGAAACCTTGAAGACCAGTACAGTTATCAGCAAGCTTCCTGATACGATCCAAGCAGAGATCAACTATCTCCTTCCCAACTGTAAACAATACAAAAAGACAAATATAAGAACTTGATCAAACTGAACAAATCCAAATAGAGTTCTGCAATAAGGTACAAATATTAACTTGTATAATGTCCACGGGCAAAGTTGTTGGCTGCATCTTCTTTGCCACTGATGAGCTGCTCAGGGTGAAAGAGCTGCCTGTATGTTCCTGTCCTGACTTCGTCAATGACAGTAGGCTCAAGATCCACAAAGACAGCACGGGGAACATGCTTTCCAGCTCCAGTTTCACTGAAGAAGGTGTTGAAGGCATCATCACCTCCTCCAACTGTCTTGTCGCCTGGCATCTGGCCATCAGGCTTTTGGGAGAAATAACAAGATCATCAGCAATGCCTCTAAAACAGGTTCTTAGCAACAGATACAATTCTAATGGATAACATGTTTTTCATATATCCAAATAATTTGAGTAATGTCATAGAATCTCACAAAAGAACCTAACTATTGGATACATTAGCTAATAAAATTTCAAAGTATAATAACTACCATTCATTCACAATAAATCATACATGTATTATTCAGTTCTGCGCCCATCTCTATGGTACACTAGTTTTAATATAGCATTGAAGATGATCCATCTAATGTAGACATATACACACAAAAATTTCTATACATCTATACTATGGACATCCATCCGATCTAATGGACATGAAATGAATCTATCGAAAAAATTCGACTTTCAAATCATTTTCACATCATATTATCCAAACAGATCCATGTAAAAACTTTCACATTTGAACAGATTCAATCAAATATTGATGTTACTCAAACAGATATATGCATCAATATATCTATCAAAAAGAGTGGATTCAAATGTTTGTGACGTCAATCAAATGTTATTTTTTACTACTCAAACAGATTTATGCATCAATATATCTATCAAAAAGAGTGGATTCAAATGTTTGTGACGTCTATCAAATGTTATTTTTTACTACTCAAACGATGTGCATTCAAATCATTTTGATATCACCATCATTCACACAGATCTATATCATTACATCTGCATTTTTGAAAAGAGATTTATCATAAAGCAAATTGATCTACCTAAATATATGTGGATCAAATGTTCTTTCAAAATCAACGGGACTCAAAACAAATAATTCAAACAGATCTATACAAGAACGCTTCGCATTTGAAGAGATCAATGCACAACATTATATATCATTCAAACAGATTGAAGAAACACATAGATCTATGTATAAAATACAAATTCAAATAAATTTTAAATCAAAGGAACGTAAATTCAGAGATTCAAACAGATCTACACAAAAATTCAAATATACAAAAACAATTAGAAATTTAAGTTTGAAAAGATAAAGAAATGGTGAAAAATACAAACCTGAATGCCATGCTCAAGGCAGTAAAGTTCCCAGCATGCATTTCCGACCTGAATACCGGCCTGACCAATGTGGATCGATATGCATTCTCTCATTTTCGCTGCTTTTTTTATTTAGAAATCTTCAAATTTCAAATTCAAAACGAAAGGACGTTTATCAAGACGCCTCTTCCGAAGATTTTCAGATCTGATACATTCTCTGTGCTGAGAAGCCCTTTTTATACCGTGAACAACTCCCAAGAAATAAAATCTTGCGGTTGAGAACCACGGTTAGTTTAAACTTAACCGTAGTTATGATTGGTTGCCAGCTAACACACCAATTATTGGATCATATTTATCACCATCCTCCAATCTAGATTAACCATAGTTAACTCCGGCCGGTTAGTGTTAACTTTAATTAAGCATAAAAAAAATAATTATCTTTTCTTTATTTATATTGTAAGTGAAGTAATTTAAATAAGTGATAATACAAGTAAACCAAGGGAGTAATTACAAAGAAAATACAATTGTGGAAATATGACGTAACATATTTTTAATTTATTGAGAATATGATTCTATAAAGAAAGGTTATGAAAATCGTGAATTAGAATATTAGTAAATAATTAATCATTGTTTAATTCTTGGAGAGATAGATTTTTCGCGAGTCTATACCTGTTTCACATTCATACTAATTATCGTTGAGCTTTTGTTATTTCTTATTATGTCATGTGTTTTGGTTATTATATTATTGTTATCATTATTATTTTCTGAATGAATACGCTAAATTTTCCATGTTAATTGTTATGTATTTATATAATTCATTTTACTTTGATATATGTTACTCATCTTAAGAATTTTTGAAAATAATTTCTCTATTTCTATATAACAAAAAGTAAGAGTAAGATCTACGAACTCGATGAAAAGGGTAAAAATGTCAAAGAAGAAAAAGTAATGGACAGTGGTGCTTCGTTTTCACGTTTTGTACATTGCTGTCGGTTAGCAAGTGGAAGCACATGCTGCTATGTTAAAACGGCAGGTCACCTTTCTGACAAATGGGACCATTTAAACTTCACAAGGAATTTTGCATTGTTAAAATTGAGTCCCTTAACTTTAAATGATGGCAAAATGGATCCTCAAGGTTCTACATTCAACTCAATTTAGTCCCCTTACCAAATTTTATATTTTTCCAAATTTGACTTTTCAAATGTAAAATTTTTCTCCGAGACATTTTTCAAATTATATATTCCATGATTTTATATAGTTGAATAATTTATGTGAAATTGTATAAATTCAGAAGTATGCAATCTTCTCAATTATTTCTTATGTTGGGGTTTTCCTTTTTTTTTTTCTTTCTTTAACAGTAATTTCTAGAAAATCTTTCAACTTTTATATAAGAACTCACAATTACAAGTTTATTTTTCGCAAACAATTACAAGATGAATTTCGTAGGATTTTTTTGCTTTTTTAAATGAAACAATAATGTAATGTTTTAGATAAATGGGACGGCAATATATTGGGCTTAGACCTTGAATTGCAAGTTGAAGGCCCATTTAAATTTACAGTAACATAGTCCAAAGTCCAAACATATAACCTCAAATATCCCTTTTCTTTGAAAAATTGCAATCCATGGGAAATATTTAGTACTCCTCGTTGGACATGACACATTCATTAAAAAAAATATTTAAAGACGCAAATTAAAAGCCACTTTTCACTATTACTCTTTTAATTATTTTTCTAAAAAATGTTAACGACCTCATTTTATCTATTTTTTAAAAAAAAGATTATACAAGAAAAAAAAAACACAAAACAATTGTCTTGAACTTAGAAAAATTCACTCACTTCAAACTATGAATAAATAGATTAAGGAACTCTAAGCATGTAAATTGTTATGAAATTTTAAATTCAACCGGTGGAACTTGGTGATCTATGTGATTTCGGTAAAAATCTATAATTTTTATGAGAACTTTCACATATAACCACTCAAAAATAGCTTAATTACTCTCCATAGCTACGGTTTGATAATTTTCACTTCGTAGCTACATGTTATAGGAAGGACAGAGTAGAGCGAGAGAGGAAAGAGAGAGAGAGAGAGGGGTGAATTATATATGTATATCGATTAGATAATTGTAATTATACATATGTATTTGTATATATGATAAGCGAAATTAGGAGGGGGAGGAAAGAGGCGAGCGACATTGAGAGAGGGAGGAAAAAGGCAAGCAAGATGGGGAGAGATTCGAGAGAGAGACGGTAGAGAGTGGAGAAAGGTGAACTGTATATGTATATTTGTTAAATAATTGTATATGTATACATTCTGGCGGATTATACATATACAAACATGACTAATTATACAAAACTCAAAGTCAGACCACGTAAGTTACGTAGAATTTTAGATGCAAGGGTAATTATAACAAACTACAGCTATGATGAGTAATTAAATAGTATAAATTTATTTAACCGCATAATTTTTCCATTTGTTTGTAAGTTACAGGCTCCTAAGAAATTGCTGGGCTCGGCCCATTTCACTGATGAATTTGCACAGTTTGTCGCTTCAAGCGAATGGTTTCGATTTTTGTCCTTTAAATGAGTTTGGTATTTAATTAATTTTTCCCTTCAAAATAAAATTTCTGTGAAGCAGAGCACAACTTCTTTAACGGTGACTTGAGGAACAAAACTTGTAAAATGCTAAAATGTATAAACGGTGAGGAACACAACTTGGTAAAATACTATAATGTATAAATATAAACTTAACAAATTATTTGTTTGGAAGTATCAATATTAAGTTCCAACACAAAGTAGGGATAAATATGAAAATAACATATTTCTATAATTCACAATTTTAACAAAGAGCTTAGTCAAACACCTACTAAAAATTCCAAAATGAAAAAAAAAAGTCATTTTTATGATCAAACATTTACCTACTAAATATTAGGTTTTTAATTTTATTTTTGATTTCTCACCACACAACAAAATTCACATTCACCAAGTCCAACATTGGTTGCTACCTAACAAAAGATAGACGATTATGTAACTGAATGCCTCAAATTCGAAATATCTAATTAAACATAAAAAGAAAATAGTTATCACTTCGGCACAATCAGTTACCAAGTTTTGTCTTGCTTGTAGTGATAGTAATGCTAAAACAAATTACGATGAAACAGAAAGGAGATTTCTACAAGCAAGAATTTCGGGGAACAAAAAGGTGGTCCTGGGTCAAACTGATATTGTTGAAAATGTGTATATGTATAACTACTCTCTCAGAGTTAACCAATATACAAACAGCTGTAACACTAGACACATCCCTTTCATCCTCTGGGTAAAAAAGTGAAAAAAACCATATACACTGTCAACTGATTATAGCAAAAAGAGCAGGACAAATTGTCATGTTACAGAAGCTGAATTCAGTAAGGATAGGTCTTTGTTACTTAACACAATGTCTCTACTTTTGAAGGCAATACTTACTGCCTCACAAACCAAACCATTAACTCAAAGTGTAATGAGTGAAGTTGCTCTCAAATACTTCTCTCCAATAGAGTTTGCTCTTTTCCTACTTTGGAAGGATGCAAGAAAAGGAAGAAACACAGAGATAAGACTGACAAAAATAAGAAAAAAAAATTGCTTCACAAGTAAAGAATGTGTACGCTCTACCTCCTCAGACCAAAGTGACCTTATCATACTGGATATGTTGTTTGTATCATCATTTTTTGATGACTAGTTGCTTTCAGCGGTATATCAGCATAAGCAAATGAAAAGTACAACAAGTTTTCTAAATTTGAGCTGGAAGATTCTTTTTTTTTTTGAAGTCTTTCCTTATCAGTTATTGTCATAGTGTTTTGTACCAGAAGGATGGAAGAACAAGCCCTCACCTGGTAATAAACGTATGAAAATGCAATCCGCGGAATGAGTAGAAGTTGTGAAGAAGAATTGAATTTGATACACAAAGTGAGATACGCAGCAACGCTAAGTGAAGCGTAACTACCAATCTCACTAGGGGTCAAGGAATATTTGGAAGCTAAATCACTCAACATGAGCAAAATCAGAAACTCATGAATGCACTACATCAACATCTACAAACAGATGTATCGTTCTCTGTAACAGGTAGTCCAACACTTACACTGGAACGTCGTCTATTTCAAACAAACAAAAAGCAAGTCTTTAATGGATCATAGGTCTTAGACATCGCAAAACTAATGACTTATAACAACAAATAACTATTGTAGTCCCACAAAGTGTGGTTTAGGAAAGATTTAGTGTATGCAGACTACCCCTACTTTAAAGATCGACTTTTTCTGTTAAACTCTCGGCTTGAGGAAAAAAGTTCAAAGCAGTCCATAAAAAGAAGCAACAGAAGTGAAAGTATACTCTTATTGAAGTATGGAGGAAGATGTTGTGAGTGGAAGTCCATGCATAGGTCAATATTACCTCATAAACACCAAATACATCAAGCTGAACTTACTTTCATAAAATTGGATTATGCATAAAAGGGAAATGAGGACATCCATATTTTTCTTTCACTGAATTACAAGTAAGGAAATAGTGAGTTCTAAACAGAACAGTACCATCAAACATGAAGGCAAAAAGGTGCACTACAAAGGAAACAGAATTATATGAATTAACAAACTTCACAAGTCACAACAACATCGTGATCTTTAAGAAATAAAGATAATAGATGTGCATATTGAACAATTCAAGGAGCTCATTTTCGCCTTTTAATCGATGAAACAATACAGAAAGATACAAAGTAATATTCCAAAACAATAACTACACCTCAATTCCAAACTACTTGGGGTTATCAATAGCAATCATCTGTATCCATTCAGCAATATCTCAGAAACAACACATACTCAGCGTAATCCCAAAAGTGGGGTCTAGGAAGGAATGTACCCTACCTTCGTGAGGTGGAGACGTTGTTTCCGATAAACCCTCAACTCATAAACATTGAGTAAATATCTTGATCTAAAATTAATTTCCAAAACAGCCAGTAATACAAGCTAAGAAAAACAACATAATCTTTAGATGTCTCAGCTAAACCCCAAAACTTGATTAAACAAGCAAAACATACCCCTAACCCCTACTTACCAAAACAAATTTAGGGGAAAAAACACTAGAAATCTAGATGAAAAAATGGGAAAATGAACAAGATAACACCAATCCTCATCAAATAAAATGTAAATATATATTTCAGTCCTATCCATCATATTTTCTTCTTTTTTTCTCTTTTAAGACAGTAGGCTTTTCATCACTAATTCATGACTACAATAAATGACCAATATTTAGCTTCATCTTCTTTCATCATCATCACCTTTAAGTTCAGTTAAATGATAAAAATAAAGAAAAACCCAAAAAAGAAGAGTACTCCAAGATGGTATAACAGTTCTTTTTCTTTCCATTAGCGAAGAAAAAATAAAATAAAATAAAACACTATATATCAAGAAAAATAAAAACAGGAAGAAAAAAAAAACTTGATATAAATAAAAAATGCCTGGCTCCATCCTGTTTGCCTTTTAACCACGCAAAATTCCAACTTTTTTTTTCTTCACATTGAGACACCTACATTGTCCTCCTCCATTATCACCATCACCACCACCTTCAATCTGTGAAAACTCATAAATAACCTTGGATTTAGTACCTCTTTCTTCATAAACAAAAGGGCAGATTCGCCATTACACACAATCATCCTCTTCTTCTTCCTCCTCACAATGCCAGTTACACCATAGAAAAACTTGTTCCCGGAAAACCCCATTTTCAGCTCAACAAAAACCAATGCCCAAAACCAACAACAAAAATAAATGTAAAATCTAGAAACGAAAACAGAGAAAACTAAAAAGAGGGTCTTTTTCAGCTTTCTTTAAAACACTACCTCCAACAACACCATAATACTAGTAATAGTACTAGTACTAGTATATTCTGCAACTGTTCTGATTTTCTGAAGGTCTATAGAGAGAGAAAGAGAAAAAAAATTTCATCAGAAAAAAGAAAGAGTGTTTAATGTCTTGATTGGTTATGTCAAAAAAGAAAATTTTGTGGGGGGGTGGGGGGTTAGGGGGTATTGGGATTTGGGAATTTGGGAGATGTGTTTGGGCCGAATTATTTGGATTTGGAATTTTTATGGGTAGAGGCCGGTGAAAGGCTATTTTCAACTTTCTCTTTGTTCCTTCTTACGGCAAGACCTTTTTTTTTTTGTTTAAATTTTTAGTTTTCACTAGTTCGGTATCTGATATTCATATTGAAATTTGATTTAATTTGAAATTTGTATTAAGAAATTTTATGTTGAAATAAACACTTTCTAAAATATGTGAAATTGAATTTATAGGAATTTGAAATGTCTAATTAAGAATAATTAAATATTTATCACTCCAACACAATTTTATGAGTTATTTGTAAGACTTTCCTATTTGTTATCTTCGCTTACTACTTTTTTTTACTTCTCCAAATTTAGTTAATGATTTTTTTTAAAATTTTTTGAAATTATGTAGTATGTCCAAATGTTGTACTATAAAAGAGAGGGTAACAATGATGTAATTATTAAACAACTTCATTCTTGTCATTCTAGAGATGGAATCACCAATTTTATTTTTGATAATTAAGTTTTAAATAAATTTTATATATATACCATCCGTAGTTGATGGTAAAATTTTAAAAATTACATATATTTTGAAAGAATAATTATTTTCCCCTTGTGGCTCTATGAATACCTTATGATTAGTTAAATTCTATAAGTGAAGATCACAAATGTGCTATGTATTATATCTTGTTTAATCATCTCTCATTTACTTCTTACTCAATCCCATTGTATATAACAAACTTCACACATCTCATCATCAATCGTAAAGACAATTAAACATTTTTTTTTTTTACATATTTAAATTATTTTAATTTCGTTTCTTTCGTCTAGTTTGATGCTGATATAAAAGTCAAAAAAAGACATTAACCTAAGGTGCATAAACTTTGACAAAAAAATAGAAAAGAAATACTAGTGATATAGTTAGTAGTGCCATTATATTATACTATAATAAATAGTATATAAAGAAAACAAAGAGTCATAAATGATGGAGCGTTAATGTAGCAAGTTTGTCCAGGCACTGTCTGTCGTGTACTTTTGGTTTTGGTATAGAATAATTGGTCAATTTCAGCTTTCATTTTGACATTACAATTTAAAACCTTTCATTCATTACAAGTCACTAATAATAGTACGTACTCCCCCAACAGCTTTCTTCTGTTCACATAATGTTGATATACAAAATTAGCAATACTATATACATACGATACCTATCGATGTATACAATTCAACATTAAATCACTATAAATAGTTGCCCTACTAATCCTCAAAAATAACACACACTTATTCACTTCATTCGTTTCACATACTTAAATATTCCAGTACTATTTTATTGCCCCTCAAGTAGGGCCGGAGCTAATAAAAATATTCTTCGTTAGGAAATTATATTGTTATAAGCAGATGTTTAATCTCTCCTCCAAATAGAATACATATTAACAATAATAAACAAAAATAAAGATAGAACCTGATTTTTACTCTCATTGAATTGTATTTTATTTGTCACCAATGATTCCATGCAAGTCATTTTTCTTGTTAATTTTTTCTTTCTCAGTTACCGTCATGTTTTAATTTTCTTAAGAAGACATTGAATTTCAACGACAAACTAAACTCATATTCAAATATTGATAGGAGACAACACTAAGAATATAAGAAAAATAATTAACGTGCACATCTTGAACTTTATGTACAAAATAATTTTTCTCATTGGAAAGAAAATTTGAAGGGATGCAATGCTTGAATACATTTGGACAGAAAATAAAAATAATCTTACCCATCAAAGAAAAACTTACTACAAAAGATATACTCAAACATATTAAAGTAACACTAATCATCTCAAATCTCTTTTATCATATGATAAAATAATTTTATTGTCATAGTAAATACCAACAAGAAAGTAAATTTCTCAAGCTTGTTATCTCCTGTATTCATATTAGCAAACCAAAAATAATTAAGACGAAAGAAAAAAGAAAAAGGAAAAAACTATACGAGTCCATAGAATTCACTGTGTGTCCTTAAGAAATTTAATTTCCTCAATTACCAGAGATTGTAGATTAATTCCTCTCAAGATTAAACAGATTAACCATTACAGAAGTAGCGGCACCTCAAATTTCAATAATTTCAAGAAACTTAACAAGATAACAACGGATAACACATTGAGACACGATCGATTCATTTTGTTTTGTAAGAAATGTATGGAGAAGAAGGGAAAAACTTGATGAAGAAATATGAGAAAATATCTCTATATTTACAGCCAAAAATGGTAAAAGCCATAACTTCAGAAAGGTTAGAAAAGATATCGCCTTTGAAACAGTCACAACCCTTTTAAAAAAAAATCTCATCACAATCATTCGAAAAAATCACAATCCTTCTGGAGAACAACCCACCATTTCCTATTGACACCATTAAAATCTAACAACAATTTTATATAAAATATAAGTTCTGTAACTCATGTACGTATATGGTTATGAATATTATTATTTTTTCTGAAATACATTAATTCTCTTGTATCTCTGTCCTTTCCCAACCAACACAAATGAACAGTACATTTGCATTTATAAATTTCTACATAAACAGAAAAAATATAATATTCTTGAGGAAATATTTTCTTTTTTGTTTCAAATGAATAATTAAAAAAGAAGAACTAAATCAAATTGTTAGTTTCAAATCGAAAAATATATGTTATTGCATTATGGATGAAGTCCATTCTGATAAGAAATTGTAAGGATAAACACTTACCATGAATCGTGGGATATATATATTTTTTTAAAATTGATTTTATCACGTTAATTATAGAATTACTTAACAGTTATATATTGTCATAGTATATAAAATATATTTTTTTGTATAAATTTAAAACAAAAAAATGAGATATACAAATCTAATGCTCCATAACAAATTAAAGTGTACCCTATAGAGCATTATTTACTTAAATATGTTTGTCATATATGAAATTACCCAAAAAAAAAAAAAAGGGTTTTGATGTGTAAAAAAATATTTGCTTATAAATGTTTTTTAGGAAAATTACTGAGTTTTTTTACTTATTCTTATGTGTTCAATAAACAAAAAGTTTTTTTTTATATAAAACACAGTTAGCAGAGCTGAGGCTATGAGTACTAGAGAGTGGGGGCGAAGATCTGATGTGTTATATTTGCAGGGTGAAGATGACATAATTAATGTGGATTCATAAATATTACTAATAAAATTAATTATTTGTGTCATTATTTAGCCTTTATTTATATAAAAAGAAATGTTTTAAACAAATTAATGGGTTGTTGTTTTGACAAGGGGGACCTTATTAAAAATTAATTCCAAAAAGAGACTACAGTTTAGATGGGAAAGAAGGAAGACAGAACCCCTTCAAATGATGTTCATGATTTGAAAGATTACCATGCACAAATAAATGAAAAATAAATGGAATGAATCTTAAAAAAAAAAATATATATATATACTTTCAAATAATGTTTCAGTTTTCAAATAATGTTTCGATTGATTTGAAAGATAGTTATTCATACGAACGATCAGATATCGATCATCTCTTAATGTATTCTTGTGTGGTTTACAATTATTACACATTAAAATTTTTGTCCAATATGTTGTAAGTGTTCACCCGAAAGATAGAAGTTACAATAATTACGGATTAACAAAAACTTTTAAAAATCACAATTTTTATTTTTTTTTGTCAACATTAATCAAACATGTGGTCGATCCATTTCAATTTATTTATTCTATTTTGATTTATCCACAATTATTAAAAAATTAAAATATTCAAATTATTTTGAAATCTGGTGATCATAAAATATACGTCAAAATTCAAAATAATCTTTAGTTTTGTAGTCTTAAACGTATCATTAAAGGGTTGAATTAAAAAACTGCCAAAAAAGGGGAAAAAATACCCCCTTCAAAACATATTTTAGAAAATGTGATAAATAAATTGAAACACATAAAAAGCGAATAAAATAATAATTAGTTACAGGAGTCTAAATTAAACACACATTCGTATAATTATAGTATTAACATAATGTTGTTTTCAGTAGGGGCCAAATATAACAAAGACTGGTCTGGTCATATAATGTCTATATTTTTGTCTTTCAATTGTGAGGCCAAATGTTTTCTCATATCTTCCTCAGACTTTCTATGTAAGATTATTCAACCAATGTCTCAACTTTTTTTAATAATTTGGAGAACTTTCAGCTAAGTAGAAAAAAAGATATGTAAAGTTACTTAGATTCATATATTAAAAATAGATATTGTAGTTTATTTTATTTATATAATTTAATAAATTAAGAGAGGTTTATGAATGTCTTTGTTCCAATTAATTTGGCTTATTTTTCTCTGAATTCATAATGTTTTTTTTTTAAGAAAATATTATTTTATCAATTCTTTAAATTTTAGTTTTAATTTTCACATGACATGTTTTAAATCATAACTTTTTAAAAAAAAATTAACTTTTTAAAACTTTATATGTGTCAAGTTCAAACAAAACAAACAATTTAAATCAAAAGAGTATATTTTACTATTCGTATTATATAACTACATAAAGTAATAATAGTCAAATTTAGAGTTCTAAAGTATCATTAATAAGAGTATAGTATAGCAAAGTAAGCTTGTGTCCGCAATAAATATGCACATTAATTTAAAAAAATACGAAAACATTTATTGACATTAATTAATTATCATTAGATCTAATATAACTTTAGATATGTTTACAAAAAATGTTAATCGCCTCCAAAAATATAAATTTAATGACGATTATATTATTATCATTAGCTAATTATCGCTAAAGTATTTTTGATATAGTATTAATAAGTAAAATATACTCATAATAAAAAATTTCCTAGTAGTTATATTATGGAATAATTTATTAAATTATTCTGATTTGATAAGAGAAGATTGATTATATCCTCTTAAATATTTGGGATTTAGGTACAAAAACTTGTTTAAATTACGATGAAATTACCAACTACCCGTTGATACTATAATAAAAGTACCATCGCCCTTTTAAACATAATTATTTTTTTCCCCTTCCTATTATTGACTTCTTTCACTGATTACCAAATAAGTTAAACTGCAATATGCAACACATACTTATTCATAATTTTTTTTGATTAATTTATTCTTTTTTCATTTAATTCTTTCAAATCGAAAAATAATCGTATCTTCATCCGACAACAATTGTTTAATTTAATAATTAGTATCTTCTATTTCAGTGAACATACCACCTTGTGTCAATTCTTTTATGTACTGATCAAGACGTGGCAACTTGATCTATTAAAATCAAATTATTATTAAATATATAATACTACATCAAAGTTTAATTAATATATAATTCCAGCCACCGTCACTAATTAAACGTGAGATTCTTTTAGTATGTTTCATAAATACATGTAATCAAGAAAACATATCATGTGACAATTATCTTGTTAGATTATATTTCTCATCATACATGAATTAAGAGCAAATTTTGTTTGCAAGAAGCAGGCAATAATCACTAAAAAAATGAATTAATCAACTAAACACTAATCATTGATGGAGATGATGATATTATAAAATATGAAACATTTGGATTCCTTAAAATCGAATTGCATATAATATTTCATCCAAGTTTATTTTTCTATAACTATTCATGGATTTCAAATTCCATAACAAAAAATAGTAGAACAAATGTGTTATGCATTTGTTACTTATTAGTTATGTGAGTTTCTATATTAATTTTATATATACATGAACAAGTTATTTTATAACTATATATCAAATATTGTATAAATTATATAGAAATTTATATCAAAAAAAATTATTTTTTATTCAGCTAACAAACGATTCATTACTGGTCTAGTAGATTTGACTTCTTTTGAGTAAGTAGTAATAAAGTTGTTACTAATAGGTGCACTTAAATGTAGTAGACACTAGTAGTAGTACTAAATTGAATAGGCAATGAATTTTACCATCAATAGATATACGGCAGTAAAGGATAAGTAGCTGAGCTTAATTAAGTGAATAATTCTACTGTACAAGAATGTTTAATGTCATTTAGTTGATAGCTGCCAAGAGTGACAGCCAGGTTCAACTTGTTACGGTTTCGTTCGGCGTACAATATTTGTTTTGCGATTTTAAATTTAAAATTTGATATTCATTTTAAAATTTCACTAGTCCAAATTATGAGAAGAAACTCTATTTTGAAAGAATCACTCTTTATTACATTACCAATCGCGTGAATTGTGATCATAATAGTTCAATTATATCAAATCATGAAATCTGTATACATTAGTAGATTTTAACTAAACTATGTTATTGCTTTCGCCCTTTTTAGTTGTCATGTTCGCTAAAATTAAAATAGATATCTTAATTATTTCTTCTAATTTATGCTTACTATATATTCTACGTAATAAATATTTGAAGAAAAAGGTAAAAAGATTAAATAATGAATGTATAAATAAGGTGTTTTAGTCGAATACTCTTTCTATCTCAAATTATCGATGGTGTTTTTATGTTATATGTTCCTTAAGAAATTATTTTTTCCTAATTAAAGATATATTCTCTTTTTATTAATATTTACTCTATCTATGTGTTATCACCCTATACTTAAAAGTTGTCTGTAGTTTCAAAAACAATCTACTAGGAATATAAAATGGAAAAATAATTAATTTTACGTAAAATTTCTACAATAACAAATAATTTAAAATAACTATTTTAAGAAATCACAATTGATGACTTGAAACGAACAATATAATCTTTCTATTGATGTATTTTGGCACCATGCAACGTATGTATTGATCCCTATCCCTAATATATTTTGAGTTAGTAACAAGACAAATAATAATACCTAAAACGGCAACATAATGTATTGATTATAGCCCCGGCAAACAGAATATTCTACCTTCTCTTGTTTATGTTTATATATGATGATTATTAAAAAAAATTATATGTATATATGACAAACAGTTAATTAGTCTTAATTATGTAGCAAGGTGTAGTTTGTTTGATGCCTTTTTAATGTAATAATCGGTGCTTGGTGTCGATTTGAGAATGGCTTGTCTTCCACAAAACTATTTTGAGTTAATTAAACATATATCTTAGGAAATAAATCAAGAATATGATTTCTTAGAATTTGTTATTTTAAATATTTACTTATTTATCTTTAATTATGATTTATTCGTTTAGACAGGTTGCCACTCCTAATTTACTTAGATTTGTTAATATATTATAAATTTATTACATGATTTTCATAGTGAGTGATAATTAAGTCTGTAATTTTTAGACATCAAATTTTTATTTATTTTTGAATTATAGAAAAAGTATCAGAAAAAATTCATTAACCGAAGTATAATATATAGACTGTCATTTTAACTAGTAACAACAAATTAAAATAAAGAAATAAAAAGCATAATATTTCCCATGTTAATAAAAAAAAATTTAAACTCTTTTGCACGTTCTAAGACACAAGAATTTCACAAAGAACCATTTTCAACTTCTGCAATTTAAAAATAACCAACATCATGAAGTATTTTCAATAGTCTACGAGGTGATATTTCAGAATATTATCGTGAAATTTTATTTATCGTTGTTTAAAGAGCGATTATTATTTTTTTAATTAAAGTCGAAAAGTGATCCGTCCATATTATTTAATTGTATCGTTTAAGATCAGATATTTGGATAACTCACCATTGAATAACTCGACGTAGATATTTTTATCCTTTTTTTAAGTCATATTATTAAGTACAACAAAACTTGAACCTAAAATTAATAAAATTGTATCATAAAAATCTTTTAAAATCATATGATGAGACTACAACACATATTGTATAAAAAATAGAATTATTTTTGAGATGGAAAATAATTGGTTATAGCAAAAGAGAAATGACAAAGTGGATGTTATTTATCTTTTGCAAAAGTTACTCCACCTGTCTCAAATAAATTGTCATATTAACTTTTAAAATAAATAAAATACGTGAATTCAAATATAATAAAAATTGTAAGTAATTTGTAATATGTTATATATAACTTTTGAAAATCTAATTTTTATTGTAAAATATTAAGTTAATCAGATTCAATTTAAACTTTTAAATTTATTAAAATAACTCTTGAAAAGCAAAATGTAACAACTAATTAAAGACAAAAATGTCAACTATTATGGGAACACAAATAGTATTAGAAAATAGACAAATAAAAAAACATAAATAAAAACAAATAAGTAAAAAATGGACAAGATATATAAAGACAGAGCGATTATATATTCAAAATTTGAAATTTAATATATCGAATACTAAACTATTATTATGGGAACACAAATAGTGGAATTGAAAACATAAGGGAAGTGGTGAATGCAAATTCAAATGCAATTCCCCAAAAGTGAAATTAGTGAAGGTATTTAATTTTTCTAGTTTCACACGTTAACATATTTATGTCTTGTGAATCTCTAGATACATTTATGTTTTCTTACTTTACATTAATTGCCCTAAACTATGCTTTTACCTTATGCGCCATATAAAGTCATAATACTATTAAATTAGTTACATATTTATAGTTGAAAAAATAGAGGAGTTTTAATTGTAAAATCAAACTACATGACAACAACTTGTCAAATAAATTGAATTTTTTTTTTGTCTTGTTACCCTTAAACTCATTTGGGCCACACTCGAACTTGCTGGCCCATTATTTCATAATGACTGAAAATTTACAGGGTGAATCACATAGACATTGTATATGTACGGAACTACATTCATACATATCGGTTGATGGTGAAAGTACTCTCCAACATGATTCCAACCTTAATTTATCGATTGATGGGGAAGGTGCTCAACCATTACAACAATATTTCACGCTTTTGTATACTAAACATATAGTTTTTTTCCCCCAAAATATGTGCAAAAGTTCTCTCAGGTTTTCGTGTATAAATATGTATATCTCGTTCAAGACTTATAATTTCTCTCACAATTTTTATGTATAAACATTGTACAGATCATCGATATGAAAATGTTTTATCTTGCTCAAAGTCAAAGTGATCAAAAGACATTCTTCCTCTAGATCAACTCGAGATACGAAAGTGATGGTTGAGATTCTTAGCTTATTAAATAAGATCAACATTATTCTACGTTCAAAAAATATAATGCTTCGCTTTTGAAATCACGAAAAAAACAATAAAGAAGAATCAAGAGACACAAAATTGTACATATAACCTTGATAAATAAATTATTTTGTGATGCAATTTATTTCAGAAAAAATTGTTGCAACATTCTATCTTGAGTTTGAATCCATTATTGCCACTTTTCTTTTTTCTTTTTTTAAAAAAGAAATGCCATTTATTATTCATCATTTAATGCAATAAAACAATGGCATCAGTAGGTACGTGGCACCCTCCCCTTTAGGATTTTTTTTTATTTTCTACTGTTTGATACACAAATTAAAGTCTAGCTAATTTAAATTTGTGTTGTATAAAATTTTTTTCATAATTAAAATTTGTATATAAGACCTCTGATTAACAGAAGAGTAATCTCGTCTAGTGCACCGCATTCTTTGATGGTATACTTTTGGATATTTATCGAAGAAAGGAGGTGAAATTGGAAAATAGTGAAAGTTGTCATTATTACCCCTTTTATTTCATTCTATTTTATTTTATTTTTAAAAAGGGATTTGCAAAGTTATGAATTATTGCATCATAAACTTGCTATTGATAAAGTTCCATGGAAGAGGAATTATTCCATTGAAGAATCATTTGAACCTTTTAATTTGTTTTATGCAATTCTCCACCATGCCTATAAGGAAACCTTTTTAAATCGAATTTGCATTTTTTTTCAGCACTTAAAAAACATATTCTTCTTACTGAGGACCCACCTCACCACTTAAACCAACTCAAAAGAACACACGTGTAATGACAAAAATTAATAATTTAATCAGATCACTTATAAAATAACTTTAATATGATATTCTTCATTATCGACTTATTAAATACCTCAAGTTTTTTATTGATTTTTTATTTGATATTTAATATTTATATTAAAACTCGATTATTTTTTATTTTTCCATTATAGAACTTATTAATAGGGGTGTTTCAGAAAATTACATTGTATTTATAAGAAAAATAATAATTTAAATGATTAACTAACGCATTTTGGACACCCTGAAAACAATAAAAATTTTCTAGCTTAGTGATTTTAATCGTTCAACTCTTGCTAAGTTTTTTGCAATTTGCCGGGTTCGATCCCCGTTAAATGACTTTGATTTTTTTCCTTTCATTAAAAATTTTAAGAAATTATTTAATCTAAAGTTAATAAGAAAATTGTTATTTATTTATTCCATTAAGCTACTAAAAGTGAAAATACATTATATAACTTCTCTTTTAATATAACTCATTTAATTCTATTATTTATTTTTCATTTCTCATTGTTAGTCATCAGAGGTTTGTGAGATATTGAAACATAAACGTGATTTTATTCTAACTGAAATACCTCTCTTTTTCTTTGTTTGTTCACTTCCTATCAGATAAACGTGAACACTAAAGCTAAATATTATGTAGTTTGATTTAAATTTTTTTTGGTACAGTTTAATTAAAAAAAATTAATCATTAATGTTGTGCAGTTTGATTTACAAAATTTAAGTATATCCATTCTTTAAATTATTTTTACGAGCTATGAGATTTTTGAACACCCATTATACAATTTCTGGCTACGCCACTGCTTATTTATT
Source organism: Solanum lycopersicum (assembly GCF_036512215.1). Classification (NCBI taxonomy): domain Eukaryota; kingdom Viridiplantae; phylum Streptophyta; class Magnoliopsida; order Solanales; family Solanaceae; genus Solanum; species Solanum lycopersicum. The sequence continues at coordinate 63,798,835 of NC_090803.1, read as the reverse complement.
GAGGCAACACTTCAAATAAAATTTATTCTACACCCAAACTTATAAAAAATATTTGATTAAGAATAAAGAAAACCTAACTATCTCTAACACAATATATATTCGATATTTTAACTTCTCCAAGTTGATTTATTTGATGTCTAAAAAAAGTCTCCTATTATTGTTCCTAGTGTATAGGGCTAATCAAAGGATGTTAAATGACTTTAAAAGAATCCTATTTCCCACTCAAAAGAATAATAAAATATATACATTTTGCAAGTGGAGATTCGTGGAACACCATCAACTTAATTATTTTACAAAAACTTATATCTCAACAAAAATAGTAGACTTCAACTTAAAAAACAAGTGAAAGAGATTTTTTTAAACTCTTTTTTTTTGTTCTTTTTATGAGTGTACCTTTGCTAAAATGGAGACAAAGATGATTCTCATCAATCAATCATTAAAATTTTCCTTTTTGATGGAATATATATATATATTTTATGGTAAATAGGTCCCTCCATAAACAAAAATTCTTTATATATATTTTAAAGTTTGGAATCAGAAACCCCACTTTCATGCACAATAGAAAAGCCCTTTGAATCAGCACCTTCTCTTCCTTTTGAGTGTAACCTCTTTTATTGGACAATCTCATTAAAAAAGAAGAAGAAAAAAAACAAAATTTCTTAAAGGAATGACTATTGTTTCCATCTTGTGGGTCGTCAATGACGTGACGTGACAACTGAAGCATGAATAACATAATATGATCGTTTAACATTAGGTAAATCAAGAATTGCAATAAGTTTTATTTTGATATCTTGAAAATCTAGCTCTAAATATAAGGATTGCCGAGAAAGGACTACATCCCCACGAGCGATCGACTTGGAATATCCAACAAGAACTCCATAATACAAATATTCTATGCGTTACAATAAAGCTGTTGTATATCATAAAATTCCCAGCACTTACAACAGGCCAAAAATATAAAAAGCAAAGTAACACTAATTGAAAAATCTACATACTAATAAAGAGTACACCATTTATTAGAAAACATATAGACTAAAATTCTTCTAAAGGTGTAATATCTCAGTACTCATATATTCTATATACCTTGTATACTAATTTGATATACTAAATTTTTTACAAATCATATATGCTCTTTGGTGGCTTATTGATCACTTCTTCTGTGTCACTCTTCTTCTTATTTGACATGTTGCAACAATTGAACTTGCAAGGATCCGCCTCGATTAGCAGCTGAACGACTTCATTCATGGTAGGACGAAGTGTTGGTGTACTATACGTACAACGTATAGCTATACGTAGAACCTTAATCATGTCCTCTTTGAAAGAATCTGAGACTTTTTTATCCAATACTTCAAATGCACCTTCTTTAGTCTCCACTTTTGTTGATACCCAATAAACAATGTTCTTGTTGTCTCCAAATTCTGGCTCCACTGGCTTCTTTCCAGTAATCAATTCCATTAGAACAACTCCAAAACTATACACATCACACTTTGTAGTTGCCTTTGAAGAATATGCATACTCTGTTACACCAAAAGTTTAGTGACATTAGCCCAATTTTAACACTTATACATGTGTTCAATGAAAGTTTAATCAACTAACTTGAGTATATGTGATGTTTTTTACACATAAAAAGTCATAATTAAGAACGGAAAAGGGTCAAATATACTCTTAAACGTTACGGAAAGTTCTAATATTTAGAGTAACATTAGGCCAATATGAACACTATAGGATGTTATTTAATCTACTTAATCATGCTCAACGATTGAAGTAACACTTATGAATTGAAAAAATTATACCTGGTGCCAAGTAACCATAGGTTCCTGCGATGACTGTGGTGCTGGAATCTTTGCCTCCTCTGGCTTGCAACACTTTGGCTATACCAAAATCTGCGACTTTTGGCTGATAATCAATATCCAGGAGGATGTTGGTGGATTTGATATCTCTATGAATAATCGGTGGCATAAGATCATGGTGAAGATAGGCCAATCCTTGAGCTATTCCGAGTGCTATTTGATGACGAATAGGCCAATCCAACACAAACTTCCCACCATGAAGAGCATGCCAAAGGTTTCCATTAGGCATGTATTCATAAACCAACAAGCTGCAATCCAAACTTGAGAAATAACAGTACAATTTCACAATGTTTTTGTGCCTTATGTTACCAAGAGTCTCAACTTCTGTCTTAAGTTCCTTATCCAAAACCAATTGATCCTCAGAAACAGAATGCTTATGTTTGTGACTCCACAGCTTCTTTGCAGCAACTACTCCTCCGTTACTCAACTCGATCTTATAAACAGCTCCTGACCCTCCATATCCAACAATGTTCTTCTCAACCATAGCTTCAAAGATCTCACGTTGATCAAAGCTCAATCGATGGAAACTCTTAACATCATAGGAGAAAAATGATGATGACAATGAATGATCATCCTGTTCCATCACCGCCTTTTTGTTACCAAACCATCGCTTGATAAACAAAACTAATCCAACAATGACTATCCCCACTGATGTCCCAATAACCCAAGCAATGTTGTTCCTCTTCTTATGGTTATAGCTATGTGAACATGTTTGAAAACTTCTGTCTGATGAGTTCAAAGAGGTAGGAACACAGAGTCCCGGATTGCCTGAAAAACTTTCCAAAACACCTCCTTTTATGAACAAAAGAGGTATAGGACCGGAAAGTAAGTTGTTTGACAAGTTCATAGAGTTTGGTAACAATTCACCTAGGCTCTCAGGGATCTTTCCTATCAAAAGATTACTAGACAGATCAAGATAGTTGAGAGATTTAAGCGAAGAAAGTGACTCGGGGATTGAAGAATTGAACTTGTTACCTTGCAAGAGTAACAAATTGAGGCTTTTTAAACCACCAATTTCAGAAGGAATTGGACCATACAAAAGGTTATTGCTAAGATCAAGCTTCACAAGATTAGAAGATGTAGATATTTCATAAGGAAGCAAACCTGAAAGCTTGTTACTTTGCATAAACAATTCTGATAAATTCCTAGCACTTCCAATTGTTGTTGGAATTGAACCACTAAAATGATTATAGCTCAAATCAATAATCGAAACATGTGGAAGAGTAAAAAGCTCTTGTGGTATACTTCCCTCTAACTGATTGTAATTCACTCGAAAGCGAAGAACAGACTGACATTTCACATATCCATCAGGCAGTTCACCTGAGAACATGTTTTGAAGTAAAAGAATGTAACTCAATTTACCTCCACTACACAGAAAAGGCGGTAGCTTCCCAGAAAATCGATTTTCTGACAAGTCCAATGCTAACAAAGCTGATGAAAGACCAAAGTGTTGTGGAACTTCTCCTGTAAACTGATTGTCATAAAGAGACAGGATAGTTAAAGTTGTTGAATTAGCAAGTGCTGCTGGAAACTCTCCTGATAGCGCGTTATGGTAAAGCTGCAACACTTCCAGCTTAGGAAGCCGGCTTATAGACTCTGGAATTCTCCCTGTGAAATTATTCGCGGACATGTCTAAGTCCACAAGTTCTGTCAAATTCCCTAGCTCCGCGGGGATTTCACCATCAAGTAGATTGTAGAAAAGCTCAAGGAGTCTCAAATTTTTCAACTTCCCAAGTTCTTTAGGCACCTTACCAACAAGACGATTCGCGCTCAATTCAAGATCAACAAGAGATGTCATGTTACTTATCGTCACTGGAATTGTCCCATGCATATTACAAGCTGTTAAAATCATCCACTTGAGATTTATCAGCCTGGAAATTTCCTCTGGTAATCGCCACGGATTAAAATGGCGATTTTCGTTGAAATTCAGGATAACTAAGTTTGTGAGATTAAGAATTGACAAAGGAAAATCCCCTGTCAATTTATTACATGAAAGATCAAGTACTCTCAATGATTTCAATGGTGACAAATCAGGGATTTGTCCTGTAAGTGATGTTTTAGTCATGTTCAATTCTTCCAAAAGAGAACAATTTATTAAGTACTTAGGAAAACCACCTTGGAAATTATTATGACCAATATGAAGGCTTTTCAATCTTGGTAAATAACTACACACATCACTTGGAAATTGGCCTGATAAATACCAGGCTGAAATATTAATTTTGATAACATTTCCCCTGTCATCACAACCAACACCTCTGTATTGACAAATCGGTTTTTCGATATCCCAATTAGACAAAGAACTCCCTGTGACGAATTTCTTCATGAGTAGAAAGAACTGCGATTGATCAGATTGAACGAAAGTGGACAAAGTAAAAGAAAACAACACAAGGGTGATCATTTTTTGAATAGTCATTTGTATTAAATTTGTTTTTTCTTAGAGAGGAAGGAAATAAAAGTTTTGTTATATTTTGGTTGTGGAAGAGGAGATTGTGGTGAAGAAATATATAAATGGGAAGATTGATAGGAACATTTTGGTGCTTTGATGTATTGAAAGTGAGAGATAGAAAAGAAAGAAGCTTTATGTTTATACCCTCCACTTGCAACCCCTAAAGAGAATATATATAAAGCCCTTTATACTCATGAAGAGCTGTTCAAATATACTGTATCTCATTTATATATGTTTTTGCATGGATTTATTGATCAAGATTTTGTTACTTTGATCATATTCTTATATATCAGTAGCGTACCTAGAATTTTATATGAATACTATTGGCTTAGGTAGATTATGTTGTAATAAATTTGAATTTTTTTATATTATGTTTAAATCATTGTTATCCATTATATTGTATTGTTACTATACCTACAATGTTTGTTATGATTGTTACTTAAAATATATTGTACTGTGTTGTTGTTACATAACAATGGAAATCCCTATTTTATGGAACAACCAATTTGGTGTGTTCTCGTTGTTACTTAATTTCTTTTTTTCAATTATATCTTTACATAATATTTCAAAATACTATTTTACTCTTTACCTTAATTATTTAAATCTAGTCAAACCTCTACCCTAGAATAATTAAGGATATTCAAGTAAATTTATAAATTATAATACAGTATGATACGATCAAACCAAACAATTAAAATGTTACTAAACAACAATAAATAAAACAATCTAGCCAAACATTGTATCTACCATACAATACAATACAATACATTATGAAACAATAGATAACAATGATCCAAATAAAGTGTTAAAGAAAGCAAGATACATGTGCCTTAGTTTGAATATTTATTTATTCATTTTATTTTCAACCCTACTATTATGGTATTTTTACCAACAAACTTGTATTTAGCTATGTCAGTAATTTTCTTCTAATATACTAAATTGATATTTTCTGTTGTAATATTTTCAAGTTCCTTATTTTTGAAATACTATTTGATGATTATTTTTCGGTGAAACTGATCCGTCAAATAATAACTTTTGTTGAAATGTCTTTACGTATTACTACGGTATTAAGTATGAATTCTGACAAATTCAATATTTTTTTGTTTGGATTATGTATTTGTATTAAATTCGTTAAACATGTATACATATTTAGTTGCATGTTTAATAATGAAAATAAATTATGAGCATTTATGACGATTACTTTATAGCTAATGTTCTTATCGATGGGTCATTTTATTCTTTCCTAGAAATGGTAGTAAGTATTAGATTATAGAAGGAAACTTAAGTGATTTTTGTTTGTACTATATTATCCAAATTGTTCTTCTTTTCTTGGATAAGTGTATTTATATTGTCGACCTCCATTTAAGAATGTTATATCAAAAGTTTATTATTTGCTTATGTTAGCAATATAATTGATGTTTATTTTTAAATGATTGAGGTGGTCCATCCATAATTAAGTTGTGCATTTTTATTTTTTTTAATCAATTTTATAATATCCTAATGGCTTGTTTGGACACGATTTTAAATCAGTAAGTTGAAATTGTTTGGACATATAATTTAGATTTTTTAAGTTGTATTTTTTTCGTAATTTGAACAATCTTCAAAACTTCTTTCTAACTCTTACATAATCTTACCAAATCAACACATAATAGTTCATAAACAAGATATCACCGTACTTCTTTAATAAATCAACATATATTTGTGATTACGTAATAATATTATAAGCTTTCAATTATACATAGTTTTTATATATTTGAAATTGAAATTGTATTGTATTCACATTTTTCAAGCAACTACTAATTACAAAGCAAATCTTCAAATATATATATAAACCCCAAATCCTAATACTCAAACGCCTACTAAAAGATCTCCTTTGGTAGTGCATTTTATCTAGGAGACAAAAATACATTGGCAAAATACTGAATTTTGGTACCACCATAGTATAAGCATGGACTATATAAATCATTTTGTACACTTGTCCCTTTGCTCCACTTATGCATTTGAAATACCATCCAGAAAGAAAAAATAAATTAAAAAAATACACAAGTATTTAAGAATTAAGATATACAATTCTACGTTAGGACCTTAGTTCATACTCCTTAAAAATAGACATTTTTCATCCCCCTCTCAAGAAATTTTACATTTTTTATATCGCGATCATTGAAGCCTATAATATGTTAGAATTGAAGAGAAAGAGCATCTAACCATACCCCCCACCCCCATTGTTGTACAACTTGTACAGGAATACATTCTATCTTCTAATTATTTTACCAATGGAGCTAAAAGAGTTACGTCAAGTCAAATCTAGTAAATTTAAATCAAACTCTACGTTTAAATTAAAAAAAAAATTCAAAGTACATATGTACAAAAGTATAAAAAATTAAAATTAGAACATAATTCATATCTTAACTTCATGTCTACTTATTTGTGGTTTGCAAGGTTTTCACTAAATGATATCAATTTTTGAATAACGAATTTTATTTTTATATGCAATACTTCCATTTCACTTTAACATCTATATATACATGACTAATTTGTAAAAAAAAAAAATCTATGAAACAATGTTTTACGCACCGTACCACTCAAAGGTATATCCGCATGTGATTCTTATGCTTAAGTTCCTCGGTTAATTAATAGTCTCGAGTTTGAGTTTAAAATGAAAAGACTTCAAGAAAGGAGAAACCTTTTTAGTAAGTTCTGAGTAATACATATCAAAATTAATAAAAATAGTGAATTTCGAATATCAAATGTCGGACAAAGGTTAGATAAGCTTGAATCTGTCCTGCGTATACGAAATTTATCTGCATATCTCATAATGCATAAGAAAGGACCACATGGAATATTTGACAATTTATGGTGTGTTTGGATGAAGTTCGCATGAAAAATATTTTTTCACGAAAATAAATGAACTTCTTATTTATTTGGTATATAAGTAAAAATAGTCACGTTTTTATATATAATCTAGACAAATATAATAAAAAATGATAACTTTGAGGGATAAAGATAAAATGAAGAACATACCATCACCTCTAAAATGTCGTCGATAAACTTGATTTCTTTATTTCATGTTTCAATTATTTTTCAAGAAAATTTATTTTTCTAAAATAAAAATTTTCAAAAACCTCAATCAATCAAATATTAATATATATTAGAGTTAAGTTTTACAGTACTACAAATAATATTTTTGCCCTTTTTACCTCGTAATTATTTGTGTTTGACTATTATTTTAACTTTTCTCGCAAGTATATCGTACCAGTGATAATAAAGAATATTGTATACAACTTTCAACTTAACCTTGACCATAGAAGCAATATGATTCTTTTCTTTCTCGCATAAATGAGAATTTTTTGACGTAGATTTTCACAAAAATTCTATTAAAAATATTTTGAAGAAAAGTATGTTTTGGATAGATTTTTCATCTTAATTTAACTGAGCAGTAACATAAGGAATATTTTATGGGTCGAGCACCATATATTATATAGGGGCATAAAAGACCCTTTTCTCTTTTAATATAAATGTCAAGTAATAATATATAAAAATGATGTGGAAAATCCATTTGGCATTTAAAGAAAAGTAAAATGAGTTGGATATTTCGAATTGACCAACTAACACCCATAAGGGCATATGTAGACCAAAAGTTTGGACGCGAGTGTATAAATTGACCAAACTTTAAACGGGGTATATCTAGACCTTTCGAATAGTTTAGGGACATATTAGACCCTTTTCCCTTGAATATAAATGTCAAGTGATAATACATAAAAATGATGTGGAAAATCCATTTGGCATTTAAATAAAAGTAAAATGAGTTGGATATTTCGAGTTGGCCAACTAACGCCCAAAAGGACATAGGTAGACCAAAAGTTGGACGACAAGGGTATAAATATACTAAACTTTAAACGGAGGATATATCTAAACTTTTTCAAATAGTTTACGAGCTCCCTATTATAAAAGATCATACGTAAATGGGAATATCTAATGGATAAGATACTCAATAGTGGACGTGATTAAAGATATATCCACTCTTATTGAAAGAATGATATTGATATTATTACAAAAAAAAAAAAAGATTTAGGTTGATATATAATAACTATGAGGTAATCATATATACACGTGGGAGTCTTCTACTGTTTGTTTTTTTTTCAAAAAAATATATACGATTTTCTATTTTTTAAAAAATTAATGACTTTTCACATACACAATATAGATTGATGGTGTATTACATCTTTAAATAGTTTTTGATACTTCAAAGTTCTATTAATTATGATATTACTTGATAAACTCAATTCGTTGTTTTACTTCAGGTTTGACATTCATAGTATGTTATACGTTTCAGGTTTATAGTTGCTAAGTCTAAATGTATACAGAATGAGATTCAGAATTATAAGATTCATTTTTTTTAACAGACAATACTTTACAAAATTCTTCAAAAACTCGATAACAAGTCTATTTCGACTTTAATTAGTATGACAAAATATTGATTAAGGCCCTAAAAGATTTTTTTAAAACTTTTAATGTGAAGTTAATGTTGCGGTAGGCCGCATCCCAGAGCACATTTGTATTCCCTTTAATTATCTTTGTTTCTTTAATGCTTTTTCTTGCTTTGTGTAAAGGAATGAATAGGATTTTAGCTTTAGCAAAGTCAATTTGTAATGATAATTTTAGGAATATAATTCTTATTCCTATTAAAACATTTATTATTTATTATTATTATTCCATATTGGAGTTGGCAATTCTATGGTCATGCTCTTTTTTTTTTTGCACAAACTTAGATTATTTAATTAGTTTTAAAATTATCATGAACTTCAACCTAATAGGGCACTGAATAATAATAAAAGTGGATGAAAAGGAAAAGTGCAAATTGAGGTCATGGTGGTTTCCTATTGGTAAAACACTCAACACTTTTAATAGATTTTGACAAGAGTTAAGAGTTAAAGTGTTGGTGTGAAGAATAAATGAAGAAAAATTTAAAAATTTCAAGTTTTTGTTTATAGGAACTTATTGGTTGTAAAAATAAAATAAATTAGTTACTTATATTTAAAAGTATTTTTTTCTAGCTAATAAAGAGTTGAGAAGAAAGTTCTTTGTTTCATTTTTCTGTATCGAATTCTGAAATTATTATTGTATATTTTTTTACAAACAAAATTATTTTTGTATGGAATTTTAAATTGACATTGTGTTCAACAAAATTGTGAGCATTTAAGGTACCGTCACTCTTACGATAGGTATCATTTTATTCTATGAGGAAATGATTCATAACCCAAAGTACAATAACTGAATTAATTATTTAAGAACACAAAAATTTTGTGGTCTTCTATATTTGTTTATATTCTTAATAAGTTTTCTAAATTTTTTTTCCAATTTATAAATACAGCAAAAAATTTACTTCCTCTTGTCCAAAATATTATTTTCTCCGTCCAGTATTGATTGTCACTTTATTAAAAATAATTATCAATTTACAAAAAAAAAGTCAAGAGAGGATTAATTGACCATTAATTTTTTTTTTCAATTTACTCTTACAAATAATTCCTTTTAAAATGTTATAAACAAGTTTGTAAAATTTGCTTTTCTTAAACAATAAATTAGCAAATAACCGTGCGTTCTTATTTATAATTTCTTAAGGGGTGTTTAAAAGAAAAAATAAATGACTAATATGAGACGAAAGAAGTAATATTTTAATCTTTAAAAATAGGTCCAAAATCAATTTTAATTATTGTTCCCAATTTACCGTCCGTGTATTCTTAAATCAATGTACAAAATTAATTATAGTTATATCAAATCTATAAAAAAAATCATAAATAAAATTATTTAAGTCAAAATTCTTCTTATTTTTAAAAGTAAATAAATTCCTTAATTCATATGTTGAAACAGAAAACGTTAATTATATTGGATTGGAGCTCGTAACTTCGATTAAGACATAATTTAATTATATATAATTTGAACTAAATAAGATTCTCAGAGTTATAGCACATTCATTTACACAAGAAAAGGTTCAGACATATATATAGTATATTGTATAGATTCAATCAAACTCAAATTTTCAAATATTTTTGTTCATTATCAAATTTTAAATCATAATTTTAAAATTCAACAATAAAATTTAAATATTATATTTGTTAAGTTAGTTCTAAATTATTCCTAATAAACTGACTATTTTTGAAAAGTAATTCATGGAGTTTTATACTTATTGAGGTCAAAGTCGATAGAAAACTTATCTTCTTTGCTTTAAGAAAGCAACAAACGAGACAAATAAATAAAGTTAACCTTTATAATACCTAAGCACTTTTTTTACAACTTTATATCAATAAATAAAGCGATCAAAAATTCGAATTTATTGACTACTTGTCAAATAGGATGCCACATTAGACAAATTCTTATCCATATTTGTCTTTTACTCGATATTTACTCTCAAAGTAGGCGTTTTATTATAGATTTTAAATATTTTTTATTTTATTTAAAGTTAATAAATTTTGTGTCGAAAAGAGAATGATGTTTAAATATGTTTTTTTTGGTAAAAAAAATATTTTAAATAATATTCATGTTTGAAAGTACGAATTTTCAAATAAAGAAAAGAATAGTAATGGATCATTGGTGTATAACTAATTTTTTAGTACAAATATAAGGTTTATAAAAATGCTATTGAATTCGTTCGAACTCACAATTCTTCACCTAGCTCCGTTTTGATTGGCGTATAAGTTAGTAAACCGTTGAATTAAAATGTAGTATAACACTATAGTTCGAATTGTTACATTTTGTCCGTCAACTTGACACATGGTTTGTTTAGTCCATTTAATTATACATGATGCTGAGAATATTTAACAAAAACCTTACTAGTATTAGGGGTTCATAATTACCTCAATCATTTAGAACGTCTAGGTCATTCTTAAAATGCATTTCTCTCCATTTGGAAAATCACACGTTTAAAAGGTAAAAATAATGGAGATAAAGATGTTGAGATTGATGAGTACGTATATTAGGAGGACTAGAAACAAGATGTAAGGGACAAGACGTGGTTTCGGGACAAAATGAAGGAGGTCAGTTTGAGATAGTTCAAACATGTGGAGGAGATGCATAGATGCCATTTTGAGGAGATGTGAGAGGTTGGCCATGGGTGAGTTTTAGGAGAGGAAGAGCTAGAGGTAAAACAAAGACCGTATTTGGAAGAGGTAATTAGACAAGGTATGATATACCTATAGCTTACCGAGGATATGAGCCTAATTAGAAGGATATCATGTAGATCAAGAATAAGGGTAAAAAATTAGGGGGTAATGGAACATTGTTTTTAAATCCTTAGCAATATTATTATTTGCAACTCTCGCACTTGTATTCTTCAACGTTACTACTATATGAGGTTCTTTTTGTTTCTATTTGTGTTTACTGTTTAGTTTCATTTATTTTCTGTATGTTCTTATTGATTTTGAGATGCTTCACTCGATAAATTGGAGTCTATCAGAATTAATCCGTCTCTACTTTTACAAGATATAGAGATAAGGCTATATACGTATATATCATTTTAATTAAACTATACTAATAAAATTACAGTGATATGTTTGTTACTATTGTTATTTAATTACCCTTTTTTTTTTATGAATTATGTAGTCCCTATGGTATATAACACGATATAAACAAATGAACCACACTTGCGAAGCAGAAAAAAAAAAGGTTCCTTTACAACATAGCTTCAAAAGAAGTGACTAGCTACTCTGCGAAATTGTTGATTCGAAACGGAAACTACTCTCTTTTTTTAAAAAAAGTTTTTTCGAATTAATGAGATTCAAGTACCAATATAAAGCGTCGTTCGATACACGAAGCTTACAAATACTCCTTCATTTGAGTCATATATATATACATACATACGTGTGTGTATATATATATATGTGTGTGTGTGTTTTTAAGAAAAACATAATTTACCTTTGCCTAGGATAATTTTTTTAAATAGAAGATTTGTAATTGGCAAATTCTTGAAATTGTACTCTTTTTTCCCTCATAAAATATGATATCCCACAATTTGTGAAAACTACTGAACTCCCCAGTTTGTATAAATCTTATCAAATGAGCAAGACATAGTTCATAAACAAGATATTAAAATATCTTAAAATTGTATAAGACCTGTGAAAATTTTGATAGTTTTCACAGATTATCATGTTTACAAGAGGAAAAATATAAATACAACTTAAGAAATCTAAATTATATCCAAATGTAACTTCAATTTAAATTAACTTCATCTCAAATCAATATGAGATCATGTCCAAACGAACCCTTAAATTCTAACCTTCGTATCAATCACTTTGTTGTGTAGAGACCAAGGTTTTGAATTTGTCACCTGTATAAATATATATTGGGCTCAATGAAAAGAAACCATTCTTAATCTCATAACTCAAGTTAGATAGGCTCTCAATTAGTTTCTCAAGTGGCTAGAATAATCGTCATCGGGAAAAGGCCAGAACTCGCGGGGCCGAAGATAAGAATACCTTAATCGCAACAGAGGAATATTAGTTGACATCACGACATTCCAGTGAACAACTCATTGAGGACTAATCTGGAGTTGAAAGATGAGCTTTCTTAGTGGACTGTTCCCAAGTAAAACAACATCTAAGAGTGCAAATCACTTGGGTTAGGCCCATACGGGGTCAATTCAAACAAATCAATAGAAAGAGCAAATCTAAAAACACTAGTACTATTGCAATTTTCCTGTATCTCGTAAACACTAGTACCATTGAGCTCAAGTATACATTTTCGTTAACAGTTTGAAGAAAAGAAAACTTACTATGTCCTCTGTTATCCATGGTAAGAAGTCTTACATGCATGATTTTTTCTTCAGAAAATTGTACATAAAGCAAAAGCTATTATATTACTCAACACTGCTAGTTAGTACTTACCAGTTATCATGGACAAAAGATAGATTGTTATGTACTGTTTCCTTCCAAAAGATTCAACAACCTAAATATTGCTATTAGCTAAACTGACCCTAGAGGAAGTATAATCAATATTATCACTTCCCGGAGAAATCTTATGGAGCTTTAAACATAACATCATTTTTTACGGCAATGATGAGAAAGAGTCCATTTTGCACCACATCTGTAGCAGAACTCATGTTCACACCGGCAAGTCATGTGAATGCATCCCTCTGTCTTCTCAACATATACTTTACAATTAGGACATTTCTGCCAGTTTTTCTTCTTGGCAAGTATCTTCACCATTTCTTCCCCCTTGCCCCCCTTTTTGGCATTCAGTTTCTGGAATTCTTTGCATGTAAATTCTGAATGCCATGGAACTCGACATACTGCACAGAATGATCTCTTGCACAAAGGGCATCTGTTCCTTTCTATTGTTGCCCCAGAATCATTTACCAACAAGGCTGAGCAATCACGGAAAGGGCAGTAAAGTTTTTGAGAGTCGAGAATCATTGACTGACATACCGATTCATCCCACTGGATCCGTGCCTCTTCAGGAATCAAGAACCTACAAGCATTAACATCAAAAGCAGCACCACAACTTACTGCAGGGCAACCAATTACTTTTGCTTTCTCTGATATCCTTGCCATAATATGCTTGCCAGTGCACTCGTAACAGAAGGAATGAGAACAAGTGTCATTTTTAAACATCTCCCATCCTTCTTTGTCATCCAAGCAAATCTCACAGAAGTTGTTAAGTTGATCTTCACCTTCTTTTTCAAGATTCAACATCTCTGTTTCAGACAAAAGTCCTTGAGCAGATACAGATGCATGATTACTGCTTTGACCAGTGTAAAGTGAGGCTACTAAAGCTTCATGAATTTGTAACTCTTCTGCATATTCAGCATCAAAATAGACATCTATCTCACTTATACGTCCTTCAACAAATTCTGCAACATGATTACAAGTACAATTGTGGATTACAGAAGAAATACTTGGTATGCGAACAAAACTAAATTTTCATTTCAAACAGCCAATAGGTTAAGGACGTCAAGGATATAATAAATATATTTGAGCATTACTTACTGAAGTAAAATTTCAAGAATGGCCTGGGGAGGAGCTATAATGAATTTAATCGAGCCCTGTGTGAAATGAGTCTACAGACTTTCATATCCATAATGTAATGTTGTACATAATAATCTAGCTTCAACTTCTTTAAATGGTCTGTTGCTTTTAAGCAATAACAATATACCCCATCATTTCTTGATTTCCCTCTTCCAAAGAATTGTTTTAATCACACCGCATGAGATTGACTCAAAGCAGAAAACAATCAATTTTTTTTTGACAGAGAGAAAACAATGAATACAAAGTGATCATCTTGGAAACTTAACATCATTGACCTATCAATGTAGAAGATCAAGACCTATAATCAACATAACCAATCACCTAATGAGGAAAAAAACAGTTCAAGCTCATAAAAAAAGGTACAGAAGTTCTAAGGGTGACTTATAATAGATTAAGTTGGAAACTTGATCAGGTTTCTCTAAGTCAATCTGCAATTCGTAGTAAATAACCTTACATCAACAAGAAGAGACGACACATCACCCTCCTCCTCATAATTATAACACAAAACAGTTGAGATGTGAAATTCACTCGGATAGAGTGCAATGAGAGTCCCACAGAATCCGGTCATATCCTAAGAACCACTGTCCTTACTCCTTGAGATAGCTCATTTTCACAGTGTGAGAAGTAGGAGCTCCTACTAAGCTAAAGTCTGACCATAGATTTTGGATCGAAAAATATTCAAGTTCCAGTTTTGGGAATTCCACACACACAACTTCAAAAAAAATCCAAAAACAACATCAAAGTTAAAAAAATCGCAACTTCAAAAACTCAAAGTTTCAACTTCGAAATCTATGATCAAACAGGAGCTAAGTATTTCGAGGTAAAAGTGCAGAACTTCAACTAACAGTTTCAATACATAGATACAACAACTAAAAAACTGAAGTTAACATTTAAACAAGGAAAACTATTCAACTTCAACACGAACAAATTTGTGGAAAAGAAAAAACAAACTAATTTTTCTTATAACATCAAACAATAGGATCAATAAATAATGTGAAAATGTGATCCTTCTTCTTTAGGATCGGTAAAATAACAATGTCAAATTCTACATCCTGAACCCTGGTGTGAACGCACATGTTGATCATAAGAGAAACACAACTTTTGGACAAAACCCAGAACATCACAACCAAAATTAAAGAAATTTATTTCAATAAAAGCATATATTATTGTACCATTCAGAAGAGGGTCAAACGTCGGAGCGTGCGTCGACTCGCCACGGTTATTATGCCGTTCATCAGGAATTTTATTTTTGTTATTTTTCAAGTAAAGGAGCCCCGGTAGAGCGACGGTCACGATTATAATCGCGGCGGCAGATGCTGCACCGGTAACCGGAGAAAGTCGACCGATGAAGCCTAAAAGTGGACATGACGAGTTAACAACGGCACTAAACGTCGCCGGAATTAGGCCGGAGAATCGGTTATCCGGAAAATCCATCAAAAAATAAAGAGTTTTGGTGAAAGTAAAATTTGTTGAGGAATATGATGAATGGAACTCCGATTGTAGTGGTGGTGATGCTCTGCAATTTTACTCTCACAGTACAAGAGTCACGGTTGAGTAGGGGAAACTGAATTTTACTTATTAATTTTAATAAAATAATTTCCATAAATTAAAAAAATAGTTTAAGAAAAGGACCAATTATGTGGTGTTTAATTGAGTATTAAATTTAATTCTTTTTAATAACGAGTACTTTTAAGTTAAATATAATCAAACCTGATTTCTAGATATGTGAGTGATTAATATTTTTTTGATACGTGAAATTAATATAATTATATGACAAACACCGTAAAAGTTTTATAAAACTTTAAAATGTGAAAATATTTCTTTTATAAAATATATTTTTTTCTTCCACTTTGTAAAGGATAAGAAAATATTTTATTTACAAAGTCTAAGAAAAACACACACTTTATAAAGTGTAATAAATAATTCCGTTATGTATTAAAATATTCAACGTTTAGAATAGTAGATTAAAGTGGAGTTTTTTCTTTCACTAAAGTTATTTTAGTTACTTCTCGAAGTAGTGGCTTATTTTGATCACTTTTATCTTTTTGTGGCTTATTTTGATTGTGAACTCGAATATAATAAGGCCAACTACATAAATCTCACTAATTTAGATT